>NW_023605083.1:123446476-123683629 GCF_014898055.3 Talpa occidentalis | reverse complement strand
CTAAAGAACTCTGGGAAAAAGCAGTGAAAGCAGAATAAGATGAAATGGAAGAACGAATAAGTACTCTTGAAAGACACAGAAATAAAAAGAACTAAAACAGAAAAGGAAGGAGAAGTACGAAGGAAAAGTACGAAGGAAAAAGACCGAAGAAAGACTTCGGGAACTATCTGACTCCATGAGGAAGGAAATAAGAGTTATAGGAATCCAGAAGGAGAGGAGAGAGATGTAGGAACAGAGAAAATATTCATGGATATATTGAAGAGAACTTCCCAAACGCTAAGAAGGATCTGAAAATTGATATACAAGAAGCAAGAAGAACACCAAACTTCCATGACGAAAGGAAAAATACAGCAAGACACATAATAGTAAAGCTCCCAAGAATCCAAGACAAAGAAAAAATAATGAAACTAAAAGAGGGAAGAAACAGATAACATTCAAAGGGAAACCAATCAGACTGACATCAGACTTCTCTGAAGAAACTACGGGCAAGGAGAGAGTGGAGGGACATAGTCAACAGACTCCAAGAAAACAGATGCCAACCAAGAATACTCTATCCCGCAAAGCTCTCCTTCCTCTTTGAAGAAAGAATATGGACCTTCCCAGACAAACAGAAACTCCGGAATTTCATTGCGACTAAACCCCCACTCCAAAAAATACTACAAGGAGTCCTAAAGCCAGAACCTCAGAGGGACGAATAACAACAAAAGAAGGCCAAAGAAAGTTATTAAAAGAATAAATAAATAAAATCAAAGGAAAGACAAACACAATGGCAAATACAGATGCTAACATATCAATACTAACTCTAAATGTAAATGGACTAAACTCTCCAATAAAAAGACACAGAGTTGCAGGCTGGATTAAGAAACAAAACCCAACCTTTTGCTGTCTCCAGGAAACACATTTAGCTGCAAAAGATAAAAATAGACTCAAAGTTAAAGGATGGAAAACAATTCTACAAGCAAATGGACCAAAAAAGAAGGCAGGAACAGCTATACTCATATCAGATAAAACAGATTTCAAACTTAAAAAGATAAAAAGAGACCCCAGTGGTCATTACATTATGATCAAGGGGATAATACTTCAAGAAGAAATAACACTCATTAACATATATTCACCAAACGAAGGAGCACCAAAATATATCAGACAACTATTGGCATCTCTGAAAACAGACATCAGAGAAAACACATACGTAGTGGGAGACTTCAACACACCACTATCACAATGGATAGATCAACAAGACAAAAAATAAGTAAAGACACTAAAGCTCTAAATAAGGATCTAGAGTGCTTAGGCTTAACAGACATATATAGAACACTAAACCCAAAAAAATCTGAGTATACATTTTTCTCAAGCGCACACGGATCATTCTCTAGGATCGATCATATACTGGGGCACAAGACAAACATCAACAGATACACCAAGATTGAAATCATACCAACCATCTTTTCTGACCATGAAGGCATCAAACTAGAAATAAACCATAAAGAGAAGGCAAGGTATTCTCCTACCTCGTGGAGATTGAAACCCACACTACTGGAAGTCCACTGGACTAACGAGGAGATAAAAGAAGAAATTAAAAAATTCTTTGAATTGAATGACAAGGAGGACACCAATTTCCTAAATGTATGGGATGCAGCAAAAGCAGTAATAAGAGGAAAATATATAGCAATAGATGCTCACATCAAGAAACAAGAAAGAACTCAAAGAAACAACCTAATCTCGAAACTCAAAGATCTAGAAAAAGAACAACAAAATCCCCAAAACCAGTAGAAGAAAAGAAATAATAAAAACCAAAGCAGAAATAAATGAAATCGAAACTAAAAAACAATCCAAAAGATCAATGAAACCAAGAGCTGGTTCTTCGAAAAAATAAATAAAATAGATAAACCTTGCCAGGCTCACAAGGGCAAAAAGGGAGAAAGCACAAATAAATAGGATAATAAATGAAAGAGGAGAAATCACAACGGACACAGCAGAAATCAAAAGAATTATTAATAACTACTATGAACAGTTATATGGAAACAAGTTTAACATCTAGAGGAGATGGACAAATTCCTACAACTCTACAATCACCCAAAGCTAGATAAAGAAGAAATAGAACACCTAAACAGACCAATTACAATTAGCGAAATTGAAATGGTAATCAAAAACCTCCCCAAAAACAAAAGCCCAGGACCTGATGGATTTACAAATGAATTCTACCAAACATTCAGAGACGAATTGGTACCTATCCTTCACAAACTCTTCCAAAAAATTGAGAAGGAAGGTATAATACCTAACACGTTCTATGAAGCCAACATTACACTAATACCAAAACCGAACAAGGACAACACAAAAAAAGAAAACTATAGGCCAATCTCCCTAATGAACACTGATGCAAAAATCCTCAATAAAATTTTAGCTATCAGAATCCAACAGTGTATCCATAAGGTAATTCACCACGACCAAGCAGGATTCATTCCAGGGACACAAGGATGGTTTTAACATCCGAAAATCAATCAACGTTATCCAACACATCAACAAAAAGAAATATAAAAACCATATGATAATATCAATAGATGCTGAGAAAGCTTTCGACAAAGTGCAACACCCATTCATGATAAAAGCCCTTGAAATTCTTGGGATACAGGAACGTACCTCAACATCATAAAGGCCATATATGACAAGCCAACAGCCAGTATCATTCTCAATGGTGAAAAGCTGAAAGCAATTCCATTAAGATCTGGAACAAGACAAGGATGTCCACTTTCACCACTGCTTTTCAATATAATACTGGAAGTCCTAGCCAGAGCAATAAGACAAGAGAAAGACATCCAAGGAATCCAAATAGGAAAAGAAGAAGTCAAACTATCACTCTTTGCAGATGATATGATAATATACATAGAGAACCCCAAAACGCCACAGAAAAACTAATTCAACTCATCAATCAGTTCAGTAAAGTGGCAGGATACAAAATCAACACGCAAAAGTCAGTAGCCTTCCTATATACAAACAATAAATCTGAAGAAGAAGAAATCAAAAAACCATCCCTTTTATTATTGAAACAAAAAAATCAATATTTGGGAATAAATCTAACAAAAGAGGTAAAGGACCTATACAAAGAAAACTATAAAACACTGTTAAAAGAAATAGAAGAAGACACAAAGAAATGGAGAGACATCCCCTGCTCATGGATTGGAGAATAAACATTATTAAATGGCCATCCTTCCAAAGCAATATACAGATTCAATGCTATTCCAATCAAAATTTCAATGTCATTCTTCAAAGAAATAGAACAATTATTGATGAAATTCATATGGAATCACCAAAACCCCGAATAGCCAAAGCTCTCCTGAAAAAAAAGAAGGGAATGGAGGCATCACACTCCCAGACTTCAAACTCTACTACAAAGCCATAATCATCAAAACTGCATGGTATTGGAACAAGAACAGACATACAGACCAATGGAATCGAATAGAAAATCCAGAAATAACCCACAGATTTATGGTCAACTAATCTTTGACAAAGGAGCAAAGACTATGCATTGGAGCAAAGAAAGTTTGTTCAATAAATGGTGCTGGGAAAACTGGGTTGCTACATGCAAAAGAATGAAGCTTGACCACTACCTCACACCATATACAAAAATCAACTCAAAATGGATTAAAGAACTAGACATAAGACCTGAAACCATAAAATACATAGAAGGAAACATAGGTGAAACACTACGTGATTTGCATATCAAAGACATCTTTACAGACACATCACCCAAAGCAGTGATAGTGAAGGCAAAGATCAACAGCTGGGACTACATCAAATTAAAGAGCTTCTGCACAGCAAAAGAGACAATAACAAAAACAAAGAGAAACCCCACCAACTGGGAGAAAATTTTGCACCCAACACTAATGATAAAGGACTGATCACAAAAATCTGCAAAGAGCTGATGAGACTCAACAACAACAAAGAAAATAATCCAGTCAAAAAAATGGACAGAGGAACTAAAAAGAAACTTCTCTGAAGAGGAAATGCGAATGGCCAACAGGCATATGAAAAAATGTTCAACATCACTTGCAATCAGGGAAATGCAAATCAAAACTACCATGAGATACCATCTTACACCAGTGAGAATGGCACATATTAAAAAAACTAGCAACAACAAATGTTGGCGAGGTTGTGGAGAAAAAGGAACTCTTCTGCACTGTTGGTGGGAGTGCAAACTGGTCCAACCACTATGGAGAGCTGTGTGGAGATTTCTGGACCTACTAAACATAGAGCTTCCACAGGATCCAGCAATTCCACTCCTAGGTATTTACCCAAAGAACACAGAAACATCAATTCCAAAGAACACCTGCACCCCTATGTTTATAGCAGCACTATTTACAATAGCTAAGCGTTGGAAACAGCCCAAATGCCCAAAAATAGATGACTGGATCAAGAAGATGTGGTACATATATACCATGGAATATTACTCAGCATTCAAAAAAGATAAACACATGCAATTTGCAGCAACATGGATGACGCTGGAAGGGATCATGCTCAGTGAAATAAGCCAAAAAGAAAAGGAAAAATACCGGATGGTCTCACTCATAGCAGGGATCTAGAAAACTTAAATAAGGGACCAGGAAAATGAATAACTATAAGAAAGTGAAAATCAAAATCAACAAAAACTATGAACCAGAGACACTTTTTGGGGAGTGGGGGGCGGGAGGGAGGGATTGGGGTCAGAATGGGGGGATTGCAATTGTATGGGGAATATAAAAATAAAAATAAAAAAAAAAAAAAAAAAAGAAAGGTCAGGCCTAGAATCTTCTATTGATTCTTTAAGCAAAGCACATTTTTTCCATATACTTGAGTTACTCTCTGTATAAGAAAACCATACAAATGCCTAAATGATTCCAATCAAAATTATTTTTGTTAAAAGTTCTCATTTGCTTGAATCCTTTGAAAAACATAGTGTTTGCAACCCAATCAAGCAATCATTTGAGTCCACTTTCCTTCATCTGAAAATAAAACATAAATGAATGATCTTTGGTCCAAAGATGTAAAAGAATAAAGTCAGAAGATAATGCATACCTATCTAAACATGAAAACCAAAGTGAGTGCTGTTTTTCTGACTCTGATTCTACTAACACATTTCAGAATAACTATGAAGATGAAGACAATTACTATGACTCTTGTGGTTATACAGTCAATGAGCATTTTATGGCCTTTATATACACCTTAACCAGTGTGGTCATTGTTCTGGAATATTTCCTCGCTGATTATGATATTCTCTTTAATTTTTTAGTTTTACAAGTTAGTTCTATTATAACAATTATACTTTCATGGAAGACAATTTGCCCTCTGGAAGATAAGCATCCACAAACCAAACTCAACCAGGTATCTATACTTACAAGCAAAGACATAGTAATAAAGGAAATATGGCGTTTTTGCTTTCTATCAGTCATATATTTTGAACTAAGATAAAGAACACCAGAGGCTCTGCATGTAGCTAAACATTTCACAGGCAAGACTGAAAAAGACACCAGCATAGCACTTTTGTGAAGAAATCAAACTGGTTGTATCACCATCCTAAGGTTTAGGCCTTTGTCTCATGAACTTGAGACAGCTTCACTACTATTAACCAATAAGAACACATGATTTGTGCTCACTTCAGCAGCATGCATATAAAACTGGAAAGTTACAGAGATTAGCACGGCTCCTGCACAGGGATGACTTGCAAATGTATAAAGAGTTCCATATTTTTAAGAGGCTAATTATTGCTACAATGCAATAATAATATATAAAATATTTACATGTTATATAATCTATAAGTTATATATTAAATCACATTATAAGATTATCAAATTAATGTTGTACACCTTAAATTTCTACAGTTATATGCCAAATTTTAATTAAATTTTAACATGTGATAAAAATGTTTCTAAGAGTACTCGTTGCAATCTTGTTGAGAACAATGTGGTATCAGAAAAAAACAACACATGATTTAGATCTCAGGAGGCAAATAAATAGGGGAGAGGAAGATTATACTAGCCTAGAATATTCACTACAAGGACAATCTAGAACAAATTCTCATCCAAATTCTCAAACCTAGTGGGAAAAATTCTAATGTAATCGAACTCATTACATTTGATTCTTAATCACTCAGCTCCGTGGATTTATGAGTGAAAGTAATAATGAGTTTTATATGTAATATAATCAAGTATTCAAAAAAAAAAGAAAATGCTTACTATCAACAGAAACAGATGCAAGCACCTTCTCTAATTCTTCTTCCGGAAAATCAATCCTCAGATCTTTCAGTATAGATTTTACATCATCAACGTCTGTTTTTCCCTTGGTGACTTTGGGTAAGGTCTTTGCATGTTCGCTAACTTCTATCAAAAGAAAATATTTTCAGTTTAGGTACAATCATATTTTAAGTAATTAAATCAAGCCATAAATTAAAAAAAATCAGTATAGATACCTAGATTGTTTTCTGCAAAGGTGACATAACAGTCAACCTTAAAAACTCTCTTTATGTAGGTATTTAACTTTCCCTTAATACACATAAAATAGAAGATCCATTGTAAGGCAAACTCACAGTAGGAACAACCTTTGGGATCTCTGTTTCCTCATCCCACATCCTTTCCTGTGTCCAGTGTCCTCTGCGCTGCTGCCAGTTACTGCCACCTCAATCTGCCTCTTTCCTATTCCTTTATTAAAACGTAACTTGTCTTATACTTGATTCTTTTACTTTGTGCTAAGAATCTTGGTGCACATGGTAATAGATAACTACTCTTCTAGGAGTTGTTATTTAATAATTAGAAACCAATACTAATGCAAGGGAGAATTTTTCCTCACATGCCAGTCTCTCCTCTATTTAATAACAAACATTTTAATAGTGGCTTAATGTCAGGCAATACCTTGAGACGAAAGGTAGGAATTTCTGATGCTAAAAAATACTAGAGAACTTTTCTTTAGAGGGAGAAACTACCCTTCATATTGCTTTATGGAAGCAATTATCAATTCTCTCCAGAGAAAATCTGTATTTGTTGTATAATATGATTCATCTGAATTTCGTACTGTGGGACTCTGGATTGATGACCTCTTACTGTGATGACTGAACTTGCTTGTACAGAGTGCTGAGTATTAGTTTAGTTACTTTATATTCCTCGTATCTGTGACACTGTCTGGTATTTATCTTTCTCCTTCTGGCTTATATCACTTTGCATTATCACTGCAAGCTCCTCCAGGTTGCCACAAATGGCATAAGTTTACCTTTTTTGATTGCTGAGTAAATTTTATTGTGTACATATACCACATCTTTTTCTGATCTACTCATCTGTTTTGAGGCACTTTGGTTGTTTCCATAATTAAGCTATAATAAATAGCACTGCACTAAACATGACAGTGCCAAGTTTCCTTTCAAGTTAGTGTTTTTGAATTTTAGGGGTAGATGCCTAGAAGTGGAATTACTGGATCCAATGGCAGATTCATTTTGAATGTTCTGAGGTACCTCCATACTGCTTTCTATAAGGGCTGGACCAGTTTGCATTCCTACCAGCAGTGTAGAAAGCAATTATCCCTTTTCTCCACATCCTTGCCAGCAGTTCTTGCTTCTGGTCTTTTTGATATGGACTATTCTCACAGGTGTGAGATGATGTCTTATTGTGATCTTAATTTACATTGTGATTTGCATTTTCTTGTTCCCATTGGCTGTTCAAATGTCTTCTTTGGAGAAGTGTCTGTTTAGTTTTTTTTTTAAATTGGATTATTTGTTTTGTTTTTATAGAGCTTTATGAGTTCTTTGTATATCTTTGATATCAATCCTTAGTAAGATGTATGGTGTGCAAATATGAGAAAGTAAAATTTTGAATGGATACCCATGTGTAAAAAACAATCTTTGGTCCATTCTTACTACACATACAAAGATTAACTCATAACGGATCATATATTTAAAATGTAAACCCAAGGTCATAAAAATTTTAGAAGAAAATAAAAAATAAAATCTTTGCAATCTTAGGTGAGGCAAATTTAATACATGATACCAAAAGTATAATCCATAAAAGAAAAAATAGACTCATCAAAATTAAAACTATGTCCTTCTAAAAACAGTTAAGAAAATTAAGAGACAAATTAAAAACTCAGAGAAAATATTTCCAAAGTATATCTTTGATAAAGGACTTGTATCCAGAATATATACAGAAATAAGAAAACAACCCAACTTTAAAATCGGGCAAAAGATTTCAACAGATACTTTACTAAAGAAGACATACAGATGATAAATAAGCATATGAGAAGATAGTCAATGTCATTAGTCATTAAGGAAAGGAAAATTTAAATCACAATGAGTAGGCACTATCAAATTATTAGCTAAAATTAAAAGACTGACTATATCAAGCATTGGGCAAGAATTTGGAGGAAATGAACTCTCATACACTGCTGATGGGAATGTAAAATGGTGTAACTACTTTGGGAAAAAGTTTTGGCAGTTTCTTATACGGTTAAACATACACCTGTCATATGATTGTGCCAATCTACTCCTATGTTATTACCCAGGAGAAATAAAAGCATATATGTGTAATGAGTTATATACAAATGTTCACAGACTCTTTATTCTGAGTAGCCAAAAATTGGAAACAACCTAATGTGTATCACTAGATAAGTACATAAACTATAGTATATCTATAAAATGGAGTACTATCAGTATGAAAAGGAATGAACTGACGATATATACTACAACATAGAGGAATTTCATTATGCCAAGTGAAAAATTCAGCCCCTCCCCACCCCAAAAAAAAATCACATTCACTTATATAAATTTCTGGGAAATGAAAACAAATCTACACCAACAGAAAGCAGAGCAGTGGTTGCCTGAAGATGAAGAAGAGAATGGGGAAGCTAGGACAGATTGCACAGGGGCATGAGGAAGTTTGGAAGGTGAGTGATATGTTCATTATCTTGTTTATGATGATGATTTCATGGGAGTGTGTATATGCCAAATTTTATCTAACTGCAATTTAATTATAAAAATATAGATTTTTGCATGTAATTTCTACCTTATAACATTGTTTTAAAAATAATAGTAATGCCAAAAATCAATGCAAGCCAGACAAATATCTAAAATTAAATACTGACTGACTCACCTTCAAATGTAGGAGCTGACTTATTTGTGTCCAAAGCTTCCAAAATTTGTTTGAGACTTATTGCACTATTTCCTAAAACATAAAGTACAAGGATAGGAAATGGTAATATGTAAATAATGATAATAATAAAGTAATCATAATGGAAATTTGGGGCAGGACAAATTTTATAATTCTGAAAATTCACTAGATTATAAACTAATAGTTCAAAAGTTTTATGTAGAATCTATTCCCTTAAAACAAGAAAAATTCTAACTATATTAATTTATTTGATTGAAATAATTAAAATTTGATGCATATGCTTTATAGATTTTATGCCAAGTAAACAGAGGATGCCTCTTAAAAATATTGCCAAGAAAAAAATATGAAATTTAATTAGCTCTCAATATGTCTATGTTCTCATTATACTTTTAAGATGTAGTTTATCTAAAACATACATATTACAACACATTTCCCAAGCACATAGTAAAACTAGGACTTCGTTAAGCTCAACATAGATTATTCTCTCAAAAATGACTCACCATCAATAGATGCTCGATCCAGAATCTCGTGGAATGTCTTGCTGCTTAATGGAATTCCAGCATTCAAGAGTTGGGAGTACAATTCATCTACAGACATCTTATCATTTTTGATCTTATCAAGAGTTTTCATCTCTTTATATAAATCTGTATATACAAGAAAAATAGGGGACATATGATGAAATTGGGGTGAAGTCATGTTTTGAGACTTAATACCATAGTCTTCAGAGAACTAGGCGTATCAGAAGTAATTCTGAGTTAAAGGACTTTCAAAACACATAAATGGGCCCTGCTTTTTCGTAGACGATTAAGAAGCAAAATTTATAATATCTCTAGCCAGGTAAAAGTTGAGTTTCTTTAAAATTTTTGTACAAGTTCACTTTTTCTCATTAATACTTCTCTCCAAGGGTGTTTCTACTACATGTTCCAGACTTTTATAGACTGCAAAGCATTTCAAGAACAGGTAACAGCTCTTAAATGAGGTTAAGTAGTGTAAATAGAAGACAAGTAGTTGGAGAGAACAAAACTTTGAAAAACATAAAACTGCTATGAACTAAAAGATAGTCACACCCTATCCTGGCATTAGAGAGCTTTTCTTTTTTACCAGTCCACCTACTAGTTTCAGATGCACTAGATTCTTTTCTTTTACATGTTTCACTGTAGGCAAGGAAAATAAGAAGATGGAAATTGACAGAGGTAAAAGAAAATTGTGTTAGAGTCCATGGGGGGAAGGCACATGTACTTTCATAACAATGTACACACTGAGGAAAATTATTTGTTCTAAGAAAGCATATTCTAGGTATGTAATTCTAAATAATTCATTACTCAAAGCATAGATTGACTACAATAAGGAGGAAGGAAGGAAGGAAGGAAGGAAGGAAGGAAGGAAGGAAGGAAGGAAGGAAGGAAGGAAGGAAGGAAGGAAGGAAGGAAGGAAGGAAGGAAGGAAGGAAGGAAGGAAGGCATCCTTAGGAAAATATTGAAAAAAAAAACATAGGAAAACAAGCTACATAGTAGAAAAGGCAGACTACCATAGAATGATCATAGAAACGTGTTAATTTTATTCTACTATACTTACTATGAAATGGTGTTGATGGCTTAGGTGAATTAATAAAAGCATCAATTACATCTTTTAAGATTGTTTTGCTTTCTGCAAAATTAAGAAAGTTTAAATTAAATTTTAAGCTCATTAAAGCATGGACCAGGTATTATTTTCATATTATTCCATTTCAGATGTCTGTACCCATAATGCATAGTAAGAAATACCTTTACATTGTGTGCACACCCACACACACACACACAGTTTCAAGAAATGATACCCTAACCATGTGATGCACACTATCTTCTGATGAATTTCACATTATTCCATTTCCATTTTAAATGCTATCTATGACTTACTAAACTTATTTCACAACCCACTATGTAATCCACAGTTTTAAAAATATACATAGGTTATATAGTACAAAAGCATACATGCAGTGATTTTCATTAAATACAAATTCCTACAAAGAGCATGAGACAATGCATAGAGTTACTCCCTGTGAAGAGGCTCTACATAAGAAAGAAAACAAAAAAAGAGAAAAAAATTTGAAAAAGACTTTTTCTTAGTCGTTTTCTGTTTGGTGAGAAAGAAAAATTAAATTTTCCCTATCATTCCTCCCTACTTGACACTGAAACAAACAAAAACTGTTCCTCAAAGCAAAAATATAAAGCTATGACTCCCCTTACCAAGTACTTGGAATAATGGGATTCAAGACATACTACTTAGGGCCTCCCTGGTGGCACAGGTAGTTGGGTGCGGAGCTGTGAAGCTGTCCGCAGCCTCTGCAGTGCAGGTTCAATCCTGGCAGGCTGCAGAGATACCCACAAGGTGTGGCAGACCTCTCCTGTCTTGCCCATTGCTACTCAGCAGTGTATTTCAGTCTGCCTGTTCCATTCCCTGCTCTGTTTCAGGTAAATCCTCTCACCCTCCCATGCCTCTGGCCTATACCCCGGTTCTTGTATAAATAAATAAATAAATCTTTAAAAAAAAAGACATACTACCTCTAAAATATGGCTCATAAGAATTTTAATTTTTTTTTTAGAATTTTAAATATTTTAAGCAGAAGACATTTGTGAAATGGCAGGTGGAAAGAGGACTCTCACCTCCATGTCCCCTGAAGCAGGTCACAAGACCCTCATGTGAGAGGTACCCTTGCTATACCCAAAGAAAAAGAGCATTATCTCCAAAGGCAGGAAGGTGAGTGACAGGGAGAAGAATCCTAATGAAAAGGCCTGGCTAAGTTCTCCCCAGTTTACTATACTTAGCTCATATCCTTTCCTCCTGTTACATTTTCCCATAACTTTCCACTCATCAAACCCAGCTTTAATTAAAACAGTCAGGTTCAACCACTTGTTCACGTCTTTATTGCCTTTTGAATACTCCCATGTCGTGTCAAATTTATATTAAATACATCTATATGCTTTTCTCTTGTTAATCTGTCTTGTTATAGAGCGCTATTGCTATTGAGAACCTCTAAGGGCAGAAGGAAAAGATCTGTCTGCTGCCCCTAGAGGGGGTGTTCAGGTAACAGAAGCAGGTAATCCGCAGATTGAATGTAGCTGAGATTCAGTCATGTTCACTGGCCTAGATTGTGCTGAGGATTGCCACACAATCCCTAGCACTTCCTTTTTTCTTATACCCAATTTATTAATTTATATTATGTGCCTGACCGCTGTGAACATTTGAGTTAGCTGCCCCAGGCCTAGAAGCCTACTGTAATTTGTTTAAAGAACAGTTACTAGAGCTCTGGGGGCTGTACCTCTTGAGGTGACAGGATGATTTGACCCACCTTAACTCCCTCTCTCCTATTCTAAGCAGTTAGCTTGGCCTTAAGTGGTAGACTAAGAGTTTTTTTTTAAAGACTGCTTTTGCAAAAGCCTAAACTCATTGAAGGAAAGATACCAATGTCTAAAGAGAGAGGAAGAATACCTGCTGAGAGAGAGAGAGAGAGACAGAGACACTAAAGTCACATGGAAAAGAATGAAATTAGTCTGTGGGATTATTCTGTCCCTCAATCTTTCCCCTTATGCCTCACCCCCAGGTGCAAGATCATCATGGGCTTAGAAACATAATGGAAGGAAATTTAAAAGTTCTTCTTCAATCTCCTATTTCCCCTTCCCACAGTATGATGTGACACTGAAATGGGGGAGGGGAGCCCCAATAATGAACCAACTGACCCTCAGGGTTAGATTTAATTTAATTGAAAGAAAATAAATGACTTCAATTTCTAGTACTATAGCAGTTAAGACATCTGAATCAATCCCACCACAAAAACAACTAAAAATTCTAAATAATACATTACTTTTTAAAATTTTTAAAAGCATCAATTTGCTGCCAAGAAAGTAAGAAATTCCCTGACTAAACAATTGATGGAAGCTATAACCAGGAACATGGCAACTGCTTTTCAACTAAGAGTCTGCCAAAGACAAAATGAAAACAAAACAACATCAGACAAACTTTAGTTTGCATTTTTCAAATATTTGTACAAAGCCTAGGTTCTTCCCAAACTGGGAAGTCTGTAACCGAATGCGCCTCTATGGAAAATATGGAGATACCGCAAAAAAAAAAAAAAGGAAATCACATATGATCCAGCACTACCTCTACCCAGAGAATGTGAAAACACTAATACAAGAAGATTGGTGTAACTTATGTTCATAGCAGCATTATCCACAATTGCCAAGGCATGGAACCAAAAAGAGATGACTAAAGAAATTGTAGGATATCCTCAATGGAATACTACCCCGTAATTATAAAAGATGAAATAGTGCCTTTTTGGAAAAAATGGATAGATCTTGAGGTGTGGCACAAGGGGTTAAGCACAGCACTATGAAGCTATCCACAGCCTCTGCAGCATGAGTTCAATCCCCAGCCAGGGCACGACCCACATGGCACAGTGGACCTCTCCTGCCTCGCCCGCTGCTCCCCTCAGCAGTGTATTTCAGTAGATCCTCTTGTTTTGCTCCCCACTCTGTCTCTGGTGAATCCTCTCCCCCAACTCCCACACCTCCGGTCTATATCCCAGTTATTGTATGCATAAATAAATCTTAAAAAAAAATTTAGCCTGTGTGAACATACACACTCTAAATAGGAAACTTCAGAAGTAACTGAAATACTTACTCTCTGTTGCATAGTTCTGTAACACCTTAGATTGCTCTTCATTTAAAGGTTTCTCCAGGCTCTCCAAGGTAGATAAAAGGTCTTTAACTTCAACTTTCCCATCAGAGACACTATTAACAATGTTACGTGTATCTTCTATTCCTATTGTGTATAAGGGGTAGGGGGGCAGAAGGGAGAAGAATAAATATAAGATACTTAGTTGACTATCCAGACAGATAAACATATAACAACCTGGTTTTGGGTGAAATGTAGTATACGTTTTCTGGAATATCTGGTCTTGAGGTTTTGCCTGACTGGAATAGTCTCCAAACTGAAAGTGCCACACAATTTACAGGTTTAAATACTTATACTAATTATGATGGAGGATTATTAGTGCTTTGGTGGTGGACAGGGTATGATAACATCCATTTTCACAGGTGTAGACCTATATATACCCCTAAAACATATTCAGTATTGTGAACCAATGTTTCCTCAGTAAATATAGTTTTAAAAATAACGAATACTTATAACAGAAAGCAAGAAAATTTGAAATATTTACCTTCCTAGTTCAACTCATGATGCTAAACAACACAACAGCAAAATGACCTCAAAGAAAATAATGCCAGAATATTCAAAAACTAAAAAAAAAATCCCTTTTTCTTTTCCCAATGTTTGTAAAGAATGCTAGTGTTGCTGGTGACATACCAATAAATTGGTATTTTATTAACTTAATTTTTGTTACCCACTTATACATGTTAATCTCTTCCATTTCCAAATTATAACCGTCTTGCCATGTCCATTTTTCCCATCATTTTAATTCCTAAAGTTCTCTATTTTACTAGTTATTTTTAAAAACCAAGTTTTGGTTATATGAGTAATTATGTGTGTGTGTGTGTGTTCTATTTCAGTTAACATCTACTTTCAACTTCATTAATTCCTGACTGTAGGGTAAATGAAAAAGTATCAGGCGGGGCCTCCCCGGTGGCGCAGCGGTTGAGCGCTGGGTTGCGAAGCTGCCTGCAGCCTCTGCAGCCGGTTCGATCCCCGGCTGCTCCCCGGCCACCAGAGGAGGGTCCCACATGGCGCGCAGACCTCTCCTGCCGCCCGCTGCTCCCCTCAGCAGTGTACTTCGGTCCTTCTGCCTGCTCTGCTCCCCGCTCTGGCTCTGGTGAATTCTCTCACCCTCCCACGCTTCTGACTGTACCCAGTGCATGTATCAAACAAACAAACAATAAATAAATAAATAAATAAGACATGCCTCTAGAAAATTAAAAAAAAAAAAAAAAGAAAAAGTATCAGGCTTTTCTGCCCTTCCACCTTCAGGATTGATGATGGATCCTTGTGGTCCTGAAAGCATGCCTGATAGCGGGCCTGGAATAGGGTGTGGGCATATGTAGATGGGATTCACCTGGGCTAAGGCTGGGCTTATAAGGGCGGCATCATGGGGATGCCAGCAGAGCAGAAGAAGCAAAGAGTAGAGCTGAAGAGCAGAGAAGCAGAGAGAATGTGAGAGAAGGCCGGGGAGCCCAGAAAGACTGAAGACTTGCCTCCCGTGCCCCCGCCACCCCCCACCTCTGCCTGCCATGTACCTGGTAAATCCCAAAAAAAGCCTGCAAAAGCCCCCAAGGGCTCCAGGACTCTCTCCTCCTTTACTCCGTCTGCTCGGATCATAGAGATCCTGACCTGTGGCCATCCTGCCGCTACACTGACAAATACCTTTATTTGGGGGATGGGGGTCATTTTGCTATTTTTTTTTTATGTTGCTAGTTAACTTCATGTGTTGAACATTTAAGAGAAATTATTTTCATTGTTTCCTAATTTCTAATAGAACTACTATTTTGGCCACACTTTTAATGTTTTGATATGTAGTATTTTCATTGTCACTGTAGTGGCAGAAATGGACGGTACAGGTTTTCTGTGACCCAAGCAGACGGAGTAAAGGAGGAGAGAGTCCTGGAGCCCTTGGTGGCTTTTGCAGGCTTTTATTGGTATTTACCAGGTACATGGCAGGCAGGGGCACTGGGGGGACGGGAGGCTGGCAGGCCTCCCAACCCCAGCAAGTCTTCACTCTTTCTGGGCTCTCTGGCATTCTCTGGTGATCTCTGCTTCTCTGCTCTCTCTGCTTCTACTCATGGTTCTTCTTTCGTTCTGCTTCTGCTGGCGTCCCCGTGATGCTGCCCTTAAAAGCCCAGTCTTAGCCCAGGTGAATCCCATCTACCTATGCCCATACCCTATTCCAAGTGTCCGCCATCAGGCATGCATTCAGGGCTGCAAGTTTCCCTCATCTATCCTAATGGCGGGAGGGCAGAAAAACCTGACATTTTTCTTACCCTACAGTCACCCATTTCTAAGATTATCTAACTTTAGATTTAATTTATTTAAGAGTTTTATTTTATTTATTTATTTATTTTTTAATAATAAATTTTATTTTTATATTCCCCATACAATTGCAACCCCCTTATTTTGACCCCAATCCCTCCCCTCCCGCCCCCTACCCCCATAGAGTGTCTCTGGTTCATAGTTTTTTGTTGGTTTTGATTTTCACTTTCTTATAGTTATTCATTTTCCTGGTCCCTTATTTAAGTTTTCTAGATTCCTGCTATGAGTGAGACCATCCGGTATTTTTCTTTTTCTTTCTGGCTTATTTCGCTGAGCATGATCCCTTCCAGCGCCATCCATGTTGCTGCAAATTGCATGTGTTTATCTTTTTGGAATGCTGAATAATATTTTAGTTTTATTTATTCTTTAATCAAAGAGTTACTTAGAATAGCATTTCCTTCTAATCTTGAAAGCAAATTTTTTCCTAAAAGATTTTAGTTTATTGAAATTTTTCTTGTGATTTAAATACATCATCTTTTTGTGGGAATTCTATAGGTATTTGAAAAGAATGCATATTCTATGTTCTTAGATACAAAGTACTATATGTTTCCTTAATCAAGATTATTAATATCACTTCAATCTAAATTTCTTTCTCAGTCTCCTTCAATCTATTTTTTATCTTTCTATTTAGATTTATGTATTCATCTGAAATAATATATATGGTTTACACACACACATTCCCCTATATATACACCAATCTAGAAATGTGAAGTTTGTTCAAATTCACTTCAAATTTCATACTTACTTTGGGACTCTATAAATTCATCAGAGTTAGCCAATTCTCTGATGAAATCCTTAAAATTCACCATTTCACCTTCAAAAAAAGAAAAAAGTTTAGATATTCTTGTAATAAAAATATTTTGAAGTTATAAAGCCTGGACATTAAAATAAACTGGAAGAATGGCAATCATTTTGTGAAATATGTGATATGTAAAGTACATCCCAAATAAAAGCTACCAGAGATATTACTTTGGAAGTAATACCATTACAATCAATACAATACAGAGTAATATCAATACAATACAAGTAATATCAATACAATTCAAGTAATATCAATACAATTCAATACAAATTCATCCATTTATAAGTAATAAAAATATTTCTGATTTTTAAAAGATATTTGGGTGTATTTCCTTGGGTATTTATGATGAAGTTTCTGAAACCCAAACTTTGGTTTAAAGTGAAAGAATTACTCACCATTAGGGTAAATATTATCCAAAGTTTTCTTTATCGTATTATCTGGTAGAAAGATTCCTATAGCATTTAAATTTTGCTGAAGATCAGAAATGGCTGTAAATCCATTACTGTATGTATTGATGTCATGAAATTGATCTTTATCTCCTAAGAAGACATAATCACCTTCAGTCTTTCCTTTATATTTTAAAGATAAGTGGAAAAATTGCCCAATATATAAAATAATATAAAAGAGAAAAGGGAGTATTTGTATTTATTTATTTACTGTTCCTAAAATAATTTCACAAAGAGCATAAATATAAGTCAGAAAATTGGGAGGAAGGAACAAAAGCACAAGAAAAATAAATACAATGAAAGAAATAGACAAAGTACCTTCCATAAGCTCACATACATAAAATCTGCAGCAATACCAGATATGTATACACCTAAAAATTACTTCAGAAAAATAAAGCAAAAGCTGAAGAACTAAAAGAAGGACTTGATGAATCCACAATCAGAATTGAAGATTTGAACTCTTTGCAATTTATAATTAATAGAACAAGTAAACATCAGTAAGAATTAAAAGATTCAACCAAGCTTTGGAAACAACTTAAGTTCCCATTGACAGATGAGTGGATAATGAATGGATGGCAAATACAAAATAGAATACTAATTAGCTATAACAAGAGATGACATCTTTCCATTTGCCACAATATGGGTGGACCTGGAGGGTATTATTCTAAGTAATATAAGTCAGGAGAAAGAAAAATAATGGTTTCACTGATATGTGGAATAAAAAGGGAAAAATAAAGGAACTGTCAAATGTTAAAAAATTAATCTCCTAATCTCAGAGAAAAACAGATCATCTATCAACAGTAAATTTCTAGCTGTACCAAAGTAAATCTACTCACAATTTTGAGTTTGGGTTAAGTTTAGCAGTGTACCTCATAATTAAAACAAAAAGTATATAATCTAGTCTTGTTCTGCTTTGTCTTCATTCTGTTTCTTAGTTATCTGTGCTTTAACTTTCTAATCCTATATTGTTTTAGCATGAAAGCCACTGTTTGTCTTTCCAGATGTGGGCAGAAAATACATCGTAAATAAAACTCACCCGTGGTATTAGGAATTAATGTATTGGCAACATTAATCATAAATTCTTGAATGGTAATCTTGCCACTCTCTGTAATGCAAAGCAAAATTTAACTGAAGCAACCAGTGTTTGTGAATCAATTAATATAGCTGAAGCTAGTAGTCAAGTTATAACAAGGTAAGAAGCTTGGGAATCAGTTTGTACTATTCCTTCTTTCTTACCTTCTGCATATGTATGAGTGTCAATTTCTGTTCAGTTTATTTTCAAATACTTTTATAATTTATCATTGTGTTAATTAATGCCTCTGCTCTTACAACAGCATCTTTAAAAACCAATTATCATCATATCACTTCCCTCCATTAATTTTCACATGTGGCAAGGGAAGTGAATTTCTTTAAAAAACAAAAAACAACAAGCAACTCCCAATAAGGCAGTGAGAAGATAAACACTATTGGCTTTCATATATGTAAAATTTAAAATGTAAGTAAATAATTTTTAAAAGGCAAGATCACAGAAACAGAGAACAGAGTGGTGGGTGTTGAAAAGTGGGGGAAGAGAAATGGGTGAATTAGTTTTATTTTCTTTTAGCTTAAATAAATTGAAAAAGTAAAAACAAATTTTTTTAATTTGAAAATTTTGTCACTTCCCTGAGCACCAAGTTAGGCAAAAACTACCCAAAAAGATAACAAACACATTGTGGGCAGGAGAGATTATAGACCAATTTTTCTTACACATGTGTTAAAGTCTAAGTAAAATACTAGCAAACAGACTTTAGCAGTACAACCAAAAAACAAAGAAAAAGTTCTAGATGCCATTAAGACATGAATTCTTATTGAGGGAAACTGATTCTCAGAGGAGGAAAGAAAACTTAGATATTACAATGGTTTGTGGCCACAGTACCAAAGCATATATAGTATATTTGGTATTAAAATTCCTGAGTTGAGAGGGTGATAAAAACCAAAATACTTAAAGCATTTCCTTAAGGGAGTGATACATTTTTTAAAAGTTTAAGAAACACTGCTTTAGTCTTTTTGACATGCGCCATTCTCACAGGTGTAAAGTGGTGTCCAGAGTCACTTATATGTGGAATATAGAGAAATAAAACAAAGGATCAGATGAAACCAAAGCAATAATAAAACTCTAGAAATCCGACTATAGGGGCCTCCCTGGTGGCGCAAGGGGTTAAGATGCAACCTATGAAACTATCCACAGCCTCTGCAGCACGAGTTCGATCCCTGGCCAGGGAGCAACCCACATGGCGCAGCAGACCTCTCCTGACTCGCTCGCTGCTCCCCTCAGTGTATTTCAGTATATCTGGCTGTTCTGCTCCCCACCCCGTCTCTGGTGAATCCTCTCCCCACCCCCTCCCTCCCCACACACACCTCTGGCCTGTACCCCAGTTCTTGTATATATAAATAAATCAATCTTAAAAAAATTAAAAAGCTGACTATAGAATTGAGGCTACCAGAGGGGAATAGGAAGAGAAGGGGAGCAAAGTGGGCAGGGGGCCCAAGGGACATAGTGGAGGACTTACTAGTGCCTTAGTGGTGGGTGTGGTGTGGTATCATACACCTGAAGGTCTGACCCTATACCTCTAAATCATGTACAGTATTGCAAACCAATGTTTCCTCAATTTAAAAAAGCCCTGCTTTAGAATAATGGTAGTCACTTAAAGTTACTTTCTACATATTATCCAAAAACCCAAACAAATTAACAGGTAGATCAAATAAAATAACCCACAGACCATGCCTATAGCTTAACTAAAAGATAGAGTTGGGAAATAAAAATCTAAGTCCAAGAGAGTTTGAAACCAAGTGACAGAAGGAAGAATGAAGAAGGATGCTTGTCAGGCAGAAGACATATAATAACACTTAGTGTTCACCCATAAGAAAAGCCTACCCTGGGCCTCCCAGGTGGCGCAGCGGTTGAGCGCTGGGTTGCGAAGCTGCCCGCAGCCTCTGCAGCGTCGGTTCAATCCCCAGCTGCTCCCCGGCCACCGGAGGAGGGTCCCACATGGCGCGCAGACCTCTCCTGCCGCCCGCTGCTCCCCTCAGCAGTGTACTTTGGTCCTTCTGCCTGCTCTGCTCCCCGCTCTGGCGCTGGTGAATTCTCTCACCCTCCCGCGCTTCTGACTGTACCCAGTGCTCGTATAAATAAATAAATAAACCTTTAAAAAAAAAAAAAAAAAAAAAAA
Source organism: Talpa occidentalis (assembly GCF_014898055.3). Taxonomy (NCBI): domain Eukaryota; kingdom Metazoa; phylum Chordata; class Mammalia; order Eulipotyphla; family Talpidae; genus Talpa; species Talpa occidentalis. The sequence goes on along the minus strand of NW_023605083.1, from coordinate 123,663,039 downwards.
AAGCCTACCTACCCTGAGTGGGGAAATAAGAACAGGTCAGAAATCTAATGGATCAGAGCCCTAACCTCTGAGAAAAGAGCATAGAGAAACAAAGGACCCAAATGGCAATCTTGAGAGAGAACAGTATCACAAGGGGTTTGCTGATGAAGAAAAAAAAACAGCTACAGATGCAGTCCCTACTAAATGACATCAAAGGTCAGAAGAATAATAACCATCAAAGGTGAGATTTATTCCAGTAAATGTTCTTTACTGCAGAGACAGAAGAGGGCACTCTTAAACTGTCTAAGTCACCCAATACCTTCAACTCTTCCAACAAATCAGAACAGCAATGGACAAAGGAAGATTTGAAATGAAAGTTGACAAAAATCAGAAAAGAGAAACACAAAGTCACCTCAAAAAATAGACACAGGTAAAGATATGCAAAGTAGAAAGGATATGACTAAAACTGTGTCAAGTAAATAATACTGTATTATTCAAAGTTTTAAGGGACTAGGTCTTAAACGTTCTCACCACAAAAATAGAGGTCAGTCAGCCAACTGGCAGCAATGTCTATTCATCCAGCTAATGTCCCTGATGCCAGTTGTATTAGCGAGACCACTAGCAATACAGACCATAAATCAACAAATCTTTGTCATTTCCCATGCTGATTCTTTCTTTTAGCTGTTGATTCAACTTTGCCCTTCTCTTTGCCCTTCTCTTGTATCCAGTCAATAATATGGAAATCATTATATAAACACCCAGAAACGGTTCATCCAAAAGATCCAGTGAGTAAGAAGTGTTAATGCTACCTCCATTCATTATTATATAATGATTCCAACTGCTGTGTGACCATTTAACAAACCGTTACCTTCATCAGTTTGAAAATCTATAACACCTGTAAACCTAGAAGTTTCTCTTCACTATTTACACTTGTTATACTGTGGTGGCTGTTTCTACAGCAGCCTCTATGGAATAGCTGCTCAAAGTCCATTTAGCTGATTATCTTGCAGCTCTGAGGCACAGCAAAAAAACAGTAATTGTTTTTTGCATTGCTCTTGGATTCTATATCTGTTCCAGATCTAAAAACGAGATATGCTGGGAGCTCTACCTGAAGAAAACGGAACCAACCAAGAAAACCATTGCAATTTAAAAAATAACTGGTGTCTTCTACTGAGAGTTGATGGAAATACTGCCATGTGGGACTTTTTGTCTGCCTTCAAGCACAAGAGCAGCATTAAGTTAAACCTGCTTGCTTTGGGGGGGCTCTAGAGTCAACCTCCTACTCAAAATTAAAAACAAAAATCCCCAACCTCACTTTCCTGTTAAAAGACTAAAGCGAATCCCTACTCTAGGGGATGAAGGAGAATGACTTTCAACACCACACCCACCTGCCTCCTTATGGAGAACTGGGGTCACCCAACCGATAGAAGTGGGTAGAGAAGTAGGATCAGGAATGCAATAGGTAGGTCTCAGCATCCACGCCTCACATCGTGGTATTGACATGAAACGTATATCTCAATTTTTTAAAGAAAAATTCTGTGGAGCTGAGTTTTGGGGTTTTTTTAAACATCTTTTTAAGATCACAAGCCACTAATATGAAGATTGAAAATGAGGATGTCATTACAAATGAGGAACACATCAAAAAGAAAAGAACAACTATCAAGGACAACTATCCAAAAAATCTGAAGTGTCAGATGAAATGGACAAATTCCTACAAAACACCACTTTCAAAAATTAACAAAAAGTAGAATATTTTCTTTGAAATCACATGCAATTTAGGAAATTAAGTCAATAATACAAAACTCTCCCATAAATAAAACTCTAAGACCATATTGGTTCACCTGTGAGCTATACTAAACACTAGAGGAAGAAAAAGTCTCTTCTAGAGAATGGAAAAATAAAGAATACCTCCAATTTATTTTAAAATGCAGCAAGTTAAATAGTCATTAAAATAATGAAATCATTTTTACATTTATAAATCATTTATAAATGATTTTACATTTATAAATCATTTTTACATTTACCTGCTTCTCCGAGTCAACACTATGTACAACCCCACTGAGGTATCCCTGGATATCAGTATACTATAATTTCCACTTGGCAACAGCATCTCCAGGAATTCATTCCACTACATGGAAGGTATTCACAAAATAACGTCACTTCCCAGGAACCACCACTGGATTTCCAAAGCAACAGGATAGGACCTGACTTTCCCCTTTGCTTGGTTCCATGGACCTCAGGGTGAGCCCACCAGTGGTAACTATGTCCCACCCTCTCTGATGGAGGATGTGTTATAGATGCATTCAAACTACTAACCATGTTCAGGTACATGTCTTAATACTTCATTAAGTAAAGTATTAGCTGCATGGAGGTCACTGTTCATCAATAATGTCTTGAGGGCAGGAATATCAATTAGATCATTCTGGAAAACTTGCGTAGTAGATAATAGTAGCTGTGTAGCTGAAAAGAGCAAACAACACCTATATTTATAACAGCACTATTTACAATAGCTAAGCTTTGGAAACAACCCAAATGCCCAAAAATAGACGACTGGATCAAGAAAATGTGGTACATATACACCAAGGAATATTACTCAGCAATCAAAAAAGATAAACAGTGTTACACTGAATTAAAGACTTTTTACATGAACTATTGGTATAGTTTCAAAAAACATTGTGTATTGTAATATCTAACAGTTATTGAGCATTTACTAGGTGCTGGATACTGTTTAAATACTTTTTCTTTACCTATCTAAGTCTTATAATCCAAAGCAGGCAATTATATGACTATTTTTCAGATGAAAAATTGCAATTAGTGAAACTAAGTCATTTACTGAAGAATATATAGATAATAAATGGTAGGGACAGGATTCAAGTTCAGCCACTATAGTTCCAAATCCCATGCTCTAAACTACTGTGCCTTTCAAGTAGTTATATGTAAGTGGTAGACCTCTGTGCCCATGGCTATATAACACTTCACATAAATAATTGTGAAGCATTACAAATAAGCTTTACATCAAAACTATATTGCATTATTTAGCATAAAGTTACTTCACAGAGACAAAATAGATCCCCCCAAAAAGAACTCCATGCTATTTGTATTTGTGTATTTATCTCACAAATTCTGACAGCCTTTGTTACTTTCCAGCATCTTAAAACAGTTGTTGTGGTTGTTGGTGCTGCTTAATTTAGTTCAGATTTTATAGTTATACTTAGCAGGAAAGTTGGTATGATACAAGTTACATAGTGAAAGTTGCAAGGAGATCAAGACTTATAAATAATACTGATTACCTGCTTTGGTAAAGTTACTGTTTAGATTATTCACTAGAAAGGTACAGCACATCTCCTAACCCCCCTGGTATAGGATGGGTTTTTTAACATAGATGCACTCAAACTACCATGTGGTATAGAGGATAAGATAAAGATCAGTGAAATGGAATTGAGAATCCAGAAGTACCCATGTATTTATGAACAATTGATTTTTGACATGGCCATTCAGTGGGGAAAAAATAATCTTTCCAATAAATGATGCTGGGAAAATAGATATCCATATACAAAAGAATTTAAAGCAAACTATTTCACACCAAATGCAAAAATTAATTCAAAATGTATCAAAGATTGAAATGAAAAAGATAAAACTATTAAACCTTTAGAAGAAAACATTAGTGTAAATCTTCATGATAAGGCAACAAAAGAAATGACAAAAGAAAATATAAATTGGACTTCACCCAGTTAAAAAAATTCCATGTTTCAAAGAATGTCATCAAGAAAGAAAAAACACAACTCATAAATGGGAGAAAATGTTTGCAAATCATGAATCTAACAAGGAAGAAATATTCAGAACATATAAAGGACTTTATATATTACAACTTGGCAAATAACGCAATTTTAAAATAAACATAGCATACATATATTTGCGGAAGATATACAAACAGCCAGTAAGCACAGGAAAAGATGCTCAATATCACTAATCATTAGGGAAATGAAAATCAAAACCACATGAGATAATTTATATCCATTAACTAATAATGGCTATAATAAAAAAGACAAGCCATAGCAAGTGTTGGCAAGGATGTAGAAAAGTCATACATTATTGGTGGGAAGGTAAAATGATGCAACTGCTTTGGAAACACTTCATCATTCCTCAAAAAAGTTAAACATGAAGTTACTATATGGACTAGCAATTCCATTAGTAGGTATATACCAAAGAGAAATAAAAGATATATTCACACAAAAGCTTGTACTCAAGGTCTCCCTGGTGGTGCAAAGGGTTAAGCACCACAGTATGAAGCAATCTGCAGCCTCTACAGCACGAGTTCAATCCAGGCCGGCCAGAGAGAAACCCACATGGCAAAGCAGACCTCTCCTGTTCTCACCCGCTGCTACCCTCAACAGTGTATTTCAGCCCGTCTGCCTGTTCTGTTCCGCACTCTGTCTCTGGTGAATCCTCTCACCCTCCCACACAACTGACCTGTACCCCGGTTCTTGTATAAATAAATAAATCTTAAAAAAAAAAACCATAGACTACAAATTAAAAACTTTAAATCCATATATTGATTTTTATATATAATTTTTCGTCTTTATTTTTCAGTCACTGTCCTTTGAAGTATTCACTTACCTTGGGAATCTTTGATTTGTGGATTTTCCTTAATTCCACTTAAGAAATCTTTTAAATCCACCTCATTATTATCTGGAAGGTCAAAATTAAACACACTAATGTTAAACACCTGATATTGAAACAAAGTCTCTGATTGACAACAGTTACCTAGAATTCCATTCTACTTTATTTCCATCTCAAATAATTGAAACTATTTCAATAAAACCTTTCATACTTTTCACACCCATTGAGAGGTTAATAATACCAATAACTAACATTATTTGAGTTCTTATTCAAAAGTAAGAACTTAAGTAACTTTTGGTTTCCTTGTACCTACTAAGCATCATTTTATGGTGCTTTTACATTTATTACCTCATGTCATTTTGACAATAATTCTATGATGCACGTATCCTTACTATGCCTATTTCTAAAATATGAAAGCAAAGAGAGATTATGTAATTTGTCAAGATCACAAATCATCTCTTATTGGTTTGGATCCTATATTTATAATTCCACTATGAGAACCCCAATTCAAAACACAAAAATTCAGGTGAATTGGTGGTGGGAATTTTACAGGAACTACACCAGAGAAGAAAAAGCATGCATTGCACATAAAGGAAGAATGATGATGTAAAATACATATTTAAAAAAACATAAAAATTGATCCAGGTCAATAATAATCTGGAGTGCCTGGCAAAAGTAAGAACCAAACTGCTGAAGAGACATTTTCAAACCTAGAACTCATGGATTTCCATGGAAAGAAAAAACTGGTTAATAGGATAAGTGCAAAATAAAAGGTCACCTAAAACCAATGAAACTCAGCAACTGTATTCCCACATGAATTGATTTTTTTAAGAGTGAATGTGTCTAGGATAGAAAATCAAATACATATTAACTTGAGTCCAAGATGGAAAACAAAAGTAAATATGGCCACTTGGAGGCAAAGCCCAAAATTACATAACTGTTCTTTTAAAATATAGTGGACCTTCAGGTATTTCCTTGAGTTGAAAAACAAAGTGGGACATGTACTATAAAAGGAAGTTGAATCTCTTTGGAAGGAAGATTACATATCAAATTGAAACTGTTAATATCATGTCTTTGTTTTATTATATGATGTTTGATACTTTTCCATCCATGCTTTAAGTAATGAATGGCAATTATCTAAGCATATACAGTATGCAGATGAGAATGGATAATTAAATATGACCGATAAATATTTTTTTAATTGAGATAACATGGGGTTTACAGTGTTGCTTGTGATTTAGAGGTACAGGATTTCCCCCTTTACATGTTGTTACCATCTTACCTCCACCATCAAAAACACCTACAGTCCTCCACAGTAGTCCATTGTGCTCTTCCTTACTTAGATCTCTCTCCTCCCACTCCTACTCTGATAGCCTCAGTTCTGCAGTGAGATTTCTAGGATTTGTTATTAGTTTGGCTTTGAAAGATTTGAAAGGCTATATGCATGCCCATAATCATTGCAATGTTATTTACAATAGCCACACCAATAAATATTTACATTAGTAAAGTGCTTTGACGTTAATTTGTATCAACCCAAGTATCTAGTATGACTTCCTTTAGCATCTTACCCTCATATATAATCTCTAAGACTGCTTCCCCCACATAGGGGGAAAGGAAAGGAATCTCCAGTGAAAAAGATGCTCACCATTGATGTCACAATATTTAAGGGCTTCCCTGAAGTCCTCTTCAGCTAAATTAACATTCAAAGTTTTCAGGGCATGCTCCAAATTAGGTATGCCAATTTTGCCATTATCAACATGTGACAAGATACAAGCAGCTTCCCTAAAATCTGCAAAGATAAATATATACAAAATATTATTGTTTTAAAAAATGCAAAAATATTTGTCCAAAGTCCACTGTAAACTCTCAAATATTTATTTTAACCAAATCTCTGCAGCAAAAAAAGTCAAACATTTTCTATTTATAACCAACAACCCACTTAATTCAAGTAGCATTTGAAAACAAAAAATTTGTGGCAAAGACAATGTGGCGGGTTATCTGAATCTGTTCGTATATAAATACTGAATGAGCTGTAAGCCTTTCTTAGTTAAGTTACGCCTAGCAGATCTAAAGATTTCTATCAACTGATGAGACAAATGAAAACTAAATTTTGGGACTGAAGATTTTGATCCCAGGGCCAAGTTCACACTGTGTTTTTGTGTGAATCAGAAAAAGACATCCCCTTTCTACGTATTAACTTTAAAATAGCACACCTGCAATCTACTTCTAGGGCTCAGGGCTCAGAGCACACATTGGAATATGAACCGCTTTTCAACCTCCACTGTGTGCAAGGCATAATCCATACAACCAAATGGGGCAGCCCTGTTGATATCAGATCAATTTAAAATATAAAACATAATCATTATTAGGTGTTCAATTTTTCATCAATACCATTTCACACTTCATTTCTCCCTCAAAATAAAATTTTTGTATATTTCCATAGTCCAAAAATTGTTGCATTACACCCTCAGGCCTAAATTTTCATGGAGGATACTTGGGGGGAAAAAAGTATCATTTTATGATACTAGTCCTACATCCATTCTACTAACATTTATTTTATACATATTAAGATATGAAATAAAAATTCTCTTATCAAAGAGTGTCTTGGAAATTCCTTGAGGATGGGACTGAATCTATAATGTCTATAAACAAAATGACAATATATTATATAGTTGTACTATCAGAAAAATGTCACAAGATATCATAGAAGTACTGCTTTAGCGAATGAACACTCTGGTAAGTGTTTTGGGGAGGTAAGTGATGTATGTGCTGAGTTTGGTGAGGAAATATTCACAAATCAACAACACATGCAAAGACATAGAACCAGAAGCAAATAGAATTAAAACATATCAAATAGTATGGCTACAGAATAAATACAAATGTAGGAGCATTAAGAAATAAGTCTAAAGAAATAAAAGATTCATTCATTCATTAACTGCCTATTTACCATTATGTGAGTTAACAACAAAAGAGATTTGGAACAATAAATACTATGTAAGTCTTATCAGCTATTACTGAGAGGCTGCTAGAATCAGGATTGTGCTTGATCTAGAGAAACAACAGAAAGTCAAATGGAGACATGGTCCTTCGCCAAAGGTCACTTCTAAACAAGTGGGAGAAAGAAACATTAATCAAATAATCAAAACTATGAATGAATATTTATAATATGAAATAAGAGCTATGACAGACATGGTTTAATAAGAGTATATCACAAAGGAAACTGACCTAGACTAGCAGATAATGATAGGCTTCCCTGAGGAACCAGTCGCTACTCTGAAAGATGAGTTAGCTTTAATTAGACAGAAAGGGCCAGAGAAGAATATTCTAGGGAATATGCAACAACCTTGTGGTAGAAGAATACAGTTTACCTAAAAATTGAAAGGAAGTCAATATAGTTGAAGTACAAAACGCAAGGCTAATGGTACAAAGTTGTGACAGTGAGACAAGGGAAAGTAGGAGTTTGATCTTTATCCTAAAAAGGATGGAAAATGTTATTAATAGGTTGAGGTAACATGATCAAATTACTATTTTGGGGAAAACTCTTGCTATGACTGGAGTGGGCAGAATGGACTAGCAACCAATCCCACTGGTATTTAACAATAAAGAACAAAACTTTTATAAGGAACTTAAAAATAACTTTTATAGGTAACATTTTCTCATTAATATCTAAAGTTCTTACCATCAGCTTTTGGCAATTTCAGATTTGAAGATATAGCCTTTTTCCTAAAATCTGCAAATTTAAAGAGATTAGACCATAAGTAATAGATCTACCTAGTCTGAAAGGAAACCAATGAATAATCAAGATAAAATACTTAAACTCTCAATAACATTTATCATTGATGACCATTCCCTTCTCAAAAATCTTCCTCTGGTGTCCAGAATATTATTCTCTCTTCATGCGCCTCTTCTTAGACTCCTCCATGGATTTGTCATCCTCCAACAGGGTTTTAAATGTGGCCAAGTTTCTAATGCCACAGATACTTTCTTTCTCCCTATGAGGGCAGTCTGAACTGTCCTTTTCTATCTCTGCTTACCAACCTTTGTATTATCTATCTAATCACAGAGTCTTTTCTAAGGACAAATTGTAGTTCACCCTTTCATCTCACACACCCCCTACCAGAAATGCAAATTAATAGGGATTTATTTGAGAGATAAGTGATAGAAATAAAATCTTTCCATTTGCATAGATAGAACAGTTTAGTATGTTGGGGAATTTTATAAGATAACTCTAAGACACTTTTCTCAATCTCAGCATAATTAACATTAGGGCCAGATAATTATTTGGGGTTGGAATTCCTACCCTGTACACTGGAGGATGTTTAGCAGTGTGACTAGCCTCCAATCACCAGATCCAGCTATCCTCTCCAACCAAAACTGCTGTTGGGCTTTGCCAGTTGCATTCTGTGACACAAATCTGATTTTACTTTTTAGCTGAAACCAAATTTAAAGACGGGAGATTAATTTCTAAATATGGGTAAAATCCATTTGGGTACATCCCAGATGAGAATATAGATAGATGAAGTAAATTCTTTGTAAATAGAACAAACAGCAACTCAACATCTTATATATGGAGTGTTATAGAGGCAAACATTTTAGCCTAATTTTTCAATAATAACTTGTACTTCTCAAAGGGCCTTTAAAACTTAAAAAAAAAAAAAGCTAGACAACTATTAACACCTTTCTAAAATTCATAAAAAGGAAAAGAGATAATTTTGAAATGAAATTACTCTAGGAATAAACATTACCTTCAAGGCTATGCAACAATATATATAAATACTTTGAGACCAACTTTACAACCCAGCACAGGAGATCATCCAGTAATTTGATACTGTTATAAATAAGTTTCTGTGGTATATCCCTGAATCTGGTCTAGTAAATCTGGTCTATAGATTTGGTATTATTTAGGAATTAATAATTGGTAAAATAATTTGAAACTCTTAGATAAAAACATAACAGGAATTTTTATTACAAGCTTCTGCTATTTGCTTAATCAACTCACCCTGAATTGAGGAATCATCCAGTATTTCTTGAGGAACATGATCAATGGAATTAATTCTACTGGTGTTTTTTTGTACATCTAAATACTGGTCCTTATCAGACTGGTTACTTTCTTTAATGCAGTCCAATGCCTTCATGGCCTCATTCAATGCTACAAACACAGAGAATATACATACAACATGAAATTCAGTCCCTAGGATCTAAAGCACTGGAACAAAATAACAAAACTGATGGATTTTTAGATTTTCACTCTCCAAAATGGCAGTCATTAGCCATAGCTGGTCGTTTAAGTAACAGAGCAACCTATTCTTCACTCCTAGCTTTCTGTAGTCCCTTACCTTTATCCTTAATTATGTTAAATGTCTTTTTTATGAATGGTTCCTCTGCAAACAAAAATTTATCAAAGTTTCTCTAGTTTTCCTATTAATAAACTCACTATTTCAGTAAATTACCCTTAATTCTTCATAATGGCTCTCAAACCCCAATTTTTTTTTTAAGATTTATTTATTTATTTATACAAGCACTGGGTACAGTCAGAAGTGCGAGAGGATGAGAGAATTCACCAGAGCCAGAGCAGGGAGCAGAGCAGTCAGAAGGACCAAAGTACACTGCTGAGGGGAGCAGCAGGCGGCAGGAGAGGTCTGCGCACCATGTGGGACCCTCACCCAGTGGCCGGGGATCGAACCAGCGCTGCAGAGGCTGCGGGCAGCTTCACAACCCAGCGCTCAACCACTGCACCACTGGGGAGGCCCCCTCAAACCCCAATTCTTCCCCATACCCTTTGCTCTTGTCAGCTAGCTTCACCCAATTTAGAGAAGAATCATAATCTATCATGATTAGCAAATTAACATTAAATATTCAGATTAGGAAATTCATGCCTGACCTCCTTTAGTTTTAAAAAAGAAAATTTCACATTTCTAAAATAATTTATTTTTAAAAAGGCATCCCTCAGGAGTCATTAAAAGAAATGGATAATAAATTACTTTAAATTAGCTAAAGTAAAACTATAAATTAATAGAATATTTTGTTCTATGACATGGTCACTTGACATAGTTTCAAAATCAGGTCACATGAGAAAGAATTGAAGGGAAATTTGAGCCTAGAAAAAAGATGACTTAATGGGAAGGAAAGAAAACATATGAGTTTTCACATTTCCTAATGAAAAGCCCAAATGTAAAATATGGTTCAGGGATGGAAATGTTAAGCAAGATTTCCACCAAATATGTGGAATAATTGTCTACTTTCATAGTTGTTCAAAATTATGGTACAAACTGCCTCAAAAACTTACAAGGATTGCCAAGACCAACAATGGATTGAATTTACATTATATTAGTCTATCCCTGAAACCCACTAATTTAATTTTTAAATAAATATATAAAAATTGAAGAAACTAGTGCACTAGAAAGCTATCAAATCCTGTACTACAGACCTCATACTCTGATCACAATAAGATTAAACATAAAGAGAGATAATAATTAATTCAAATTTTTTGAAATTTAAATCTTTCTCTTAAAGAGCTCTAATATCAAGGAGAAAATCAAAATACACTGGACATATTTTAAAAACAATAATAACAAACAACACTGTTAAAGTTTCACAAAAATGAAAACTGGTGGCTTTAAAATACATTTAATTTTCAGCAAAAATAAAGTAAATTTGTAATTCAAATAATTTAGAAAACCTACCAAAATGGCCATAAGGAATAAAAGGGCATTTTATGAAGATAAAAGCAGAAGTTAATTTTTTAATTGTAAACAAACACTAAAGGTTAATGTAAGAATTAGCGATTCAAAAAGAGAAATAAATGCTTGCTAGCAAATAAAGAAAAGGGATATAGATATAGGTACATATATTCAAGAAAGAGAAAATAACCAGATACAAAAAAAAAATCAAAATTATCAGTACATAGGACTGTACTAATATTCTAATAAAACACCTAAATAATTTCTTAGGAGAATAAAAGTTACCAAAACTGACAAAATAAGACAGAAGATGTTAAAAAAAAAACCCAAATCTATCAAAAACAAAGTCAAAGATGAATAATAAACTAGAAAAATCCTGCAATAGATAAAATATTAACACCCTTATTATATAAAACACTATCTACAAATTCATATGAAAAAGACACAACCTAATTAAATCATGACCAAAGCACATTCACAACATGAAAAATGTTAACTCACTAGTAATTAAATAAAAACATTTAAAACAATAAAAATATTTTCACCATCAGAATATTCAATATACATCACCAGCTATCAAAGTATGAATTCTTACAACCCTTTAGAAGAATAATTAGGTAGTAGCTGTTAGTACCTTATAAATGCATATATTTTAGGCTAGCAGTTTGACTTCCATGGAATTTATCCTACAGGAAAACTTTGTATACATGTGCACAAAGATGTAGATGTATAATACACGCATGTTTATCAAAGTGTTTGTAATAGTGAAAGATTGGAAATAATCTAAATATTCATTAAAAGGGTGGTGGGTAAAATTATAATCCATCCCTATAATGGAATATTATGCAGTCTTTAAAAAAATGAGGTAGCTTATATGATATAATGGAATGGAAACAATAGCCAATTTTTTTTTAATAGAGGCATGTTTTATTTATTTATTTATTTGATTGTTTTTTGTTTATACATGCACTGGGTACAGTCAGAAGTGCGGGAGGGTGAAAGAATTCACCAGAGCCAGAGCAGGGAGCAGAGCAATTAGCCAAATTTTTTAAGGCAATTGTAGGATATTATGGACATAGCAGTCTTATTTTTAAAGAATTTCAGACTAAATATATATTCAGAGACATAATTGTTTAAAAGCTTAAAAGTATATTTATCAAACACTAAGGGGGTATATACAGAGAGAGAGAGATGTGCTTTGTATTTCTTATATTTCTGGGCAATAAATTTTTCACAAAAATTACTATTAGTAAATAATAAAGGCATTTTAATAATAGGAAAAGAGCTCAACCTTGTGATTTTTCCCAATCTTTTTAATCACAAACGCACAATGCTTAAAAGAAAAAAATAAACAATATAGTAAAGCTCACCATAACTGGGAGTATTGAAATACAGATGAAACAAACACTTGGGACAGATGGCAAAGAAGATTCAAACACCAAAGTTAGGGTTTGACTAGATAACATTTGAACAAATCCTGCATTGTGGACTTTCAACAGTTTTACCATAAACTCTTACCAATAAAATTGGAAAATGTCTGGGTGTCTGTCAAAGCCTTTACACAGTCTTTAACATTAATCATGCCATCTTCTGGAAGAAAAAGAGAAAGTTGACAGACAAGAATTCCTGGACAAGGTAATATTTAAAAGCTAGTATCAAAATCAAAATCAGCATACAACTTCTATTTTTTTTAAATAAATTTTATTTTTATATTCCCCATTCAATTGCAACCCCCTTATTTTGACCCCAATCCCTCCCCTCCCCGCCCCCCATCCCCCATTGAGTGTCTCTGGTTCATAGTTTTTTGTTGATTTTGATTTTCACTTTCTTATAGTTATTCATTTTCCTGGTCCTTATTTAAGTTTTCTAGATTCCTGGTATGAGTGAGACCATCTGGTATTTTTCTTTTTCTTTCTGGCTTATTTCGCTGAGCATGATCCCTTCCAGCGCCATCCATAGCATACAACTTTTAAATATTTCTTGAACACTTTATTTATAAGTCTCCTTGAGCTCATTTTTATCCATTATACAATAACCCTACAAGATTATATACTAGTTCTGATTCTATCTGTAAGGGAACCAATACACTAAGATATGTATAAAGACCAATAACTTCACTCTGCTAAAGCAGCAAAGTTAGAGTTTCTATTCACAGGACCTGAATTCCCAAATTATTCCTCAGTCCTTGAATCAAAATATATCTGAGGAAAGAGATTCCAACAACCCGACCCCCTCAAAATTTCAACCTGCTTGCTGAAGGTATCTTCATAACTGCCTAAGAAAAATTTAAAGACTTATATGGAAGATTATGTTTACAACAACATAAGCAAATACCTATAGATATTTGCTCCACAAAGGAATCCCATTTGCTTGAATAAAGACCTTGCACATTTACCTACTAAAAACAAAACAAAGCAAAAGCAAACAAATAACCCAGAGAGTAATATTTAAATGTTTACCAGAAACAAAATCTGATTGAAGAATTTTCTCTGCCTCTTCTGAAGGTGACTTAATCCCAATATTTCTTAGAAAATCTTCCAAGTTCCTCCCAGCTATCATGTCACCTTCAAGCAAATCAAGAGCTGAGACAACCTCCTTTAATTCTAGAAATAGAAAAAAAAATGTTATTTGGTAATTGAACTAACCTCTGATTTAAAAAACAACAGTAGCCATTACTAAAGACATCTGTCAGTGGCAGCTCATAGTTTATTATCATAACCTGCGTGGAGGAATAAGAAACCTCAGCAAAGAACCCAGCCCTCAGGAGATTCTATGCCCAGCAGCACAATATGCAAAGGGTTCTTAGTCTATCATGTTTCATGAATGCTAATGTGAAATTGGCACAACAACAAAAAAAAATTTATATAGCTGAAATTTTCACTGCAATTGTACCAAGTAGTTATTTTTCCGTTAAGCACTAATGGTAGAAAAAATTAACTCATCCTCATTGAGGTGAATTTTAGAATCAAGAGAAATATAAAATATAAAACAGAGGTATCACAAGGACTCATTCCCTGTCCTTCTCAATTCTACCGAAACTGAAATATAACCCAGTATCTGGAATATTGCTTTATTCCCAGTATGTTCAGAGGAGGCAGGATCAAGTCTGATAGACCTGTATTCAAATCTTGCCTCCAAGATCTGTGACCTGCAGCAAGCCATTACTACTTAATCCCTCTATAAAATCCAATAGTCTTACATCTAATATGAGATGATAATGAAATCTACCTCACAACATTGATGTGGAGATTAAATATAATATAGAAAAAAAAGAATAATATTACACATATACTATGGGTTTAACAAAAGTCATATAGAAGTAAAACAATTATTGTTGTTATTACCAACATGAACTAGCTGCAAACAGTAAGCATAGCTTCTTAGAGCCGTAGCTCTTTCCTCATTTCCCTTTCAGTCGTTGGGAGGCAACTGTAGATGGCACCTTGCGCTTTGCCAGCACCTAAAGACCTGTGTCAAGTTTTGCTTCTTTGTTTTAACTAAAATTTGGTTTCCTTTAAAATACTGTTTCCTTACAATCATCTCCTCCCAAGCTCCTCCCAAGCTCCCTACACCCTAGGACGAGGAAACAGAGTAACAGTCTCCTAGCTTTCTGCTGCTATAGTCGGGTGCTTTAGTGATGTCTTCAGTCAAAACCTAGTCCATCCTTTGAGGCTCAGTCCTAGGATTCAACGATGGCACCCTCCCAACACCATCATCTGTTACTTTCTGATCACTCTTTCACATTCTCTGAGGATCTGGGCACTTAGATCAGAATCCTCCCTAAACCCTATTTCATTACCATTCAGCAACAATAAAGATAAATCTAGCCTTAAAGCACCTTTGACCTCAAGGCCAAAAGCCTCCACTTCCTTTCTAAAGTCATTTATACCAGGGACAATTATCTTCATTTTCATCATTACCTAGAACTGCTTGTCCAATCTCTCAAATGTTAAATCACAAGATCAGACACTGACCATAATTCCTTAAAGCTATACGTGTATCTATTTAAGAAAAGCATATAACTCAATTCAAACTATGCCTATTTTCTAAATCCCTCCAAATTTTGCAACAAATAGTCTAGAACAGTGAACTAGTCTTATCAGTTAGTAATGGAGGGAACATTCTGAAAATCAAGTTCCCATATGATAGCCACCCTTACAGGCAGAATTTTCTAAAGACAGCAGGCTCAGGATTGCTATGTTAACTCTTTACATCGCAAGTGGTCCTTCTGAACTCTTCCCTGTGGTTATTAGCCTTACACTGCCCTAGTTGTTAAGATTTCAATGCCACCCCCCACCAATCACTGTGACCATCCTTCAAATTCCTATACCTAACTTAACATCTGTTCTCTTTTTGCAAAAGTTTAATTTTTTTCCTTCCTCCTCATGAAAACTTACCTGTCCAAAATACCGGTTTTTTTGAGCTCTGCTGTCTGATTTCTACATTAACTACATTTACTTAGCACATAATATGTGCCTGATAACAAGGTTACAAACTTTACATGTGTTTTTGCAGTTGATCCCGAGAACTCTGTGAGAAACATGATGTTCTTAGCTTTCTTATTTTTAAAGATGAGGAGACCAGAATGGCCAAGAGAGATTACCCCGCTTGCAAGTCAAAAACCACATGCTACATCTATCATCCTTGAAGGCCCATGCTTTTTTCTAACTCTATGTATTGAGTCTTATAACATTACTAATCTAACTATGGTGCTGTGTTGATGATAATTATGTTATGTGACCCAGGTAACATATTTATATATTAACAGGGAATTCTTAAACACTTTGCTTAACCAAGAGAAAACTCTAATGGTAGGAATATCATATTCCAGGACAGGCTGAAAAGTATTTGTCTACTTCTTTGCACATAGGAATGACTCTACATTTGTGTTTCCTAAACATTTATATGTGTTGTTAATCTTCTCCTGAGAGTGCTCACTGAACAAATGGCCATTTTTTTTATTTTTATTTTTTAAAGATTTATTTATTTATGCATACAAAACTGGGGTACAGGCCAGAGGTGGGGGGTGAGAAAATTCACCAGAGACAGAGTGGGGAGCAGAACAGGCAGACTGACTGAAATACACTGCTGAGGGGAGCAGCGGGCGAGTCGGGAGAGGTCTGCTGCACCATGTGTGTCACCTCCCTGGCAGGGGATTGAATTCATGCTGCAGTGACTGTGGCTAGCTTCATAGGCTGCGTCTTAACCCCTTGCGCCACCAGGGAGGCCCCACAAATGGCCATTTTATTTATTTATTGATTTTTAAAAATATTTATTTATTTATTGATTGATTGATTGAAGCACTGGGTACAGTCAGAAGCGCAGGAGGGTGAGAGAATTCACCAGAGCCAGAGCGGGGAGCAGAGCAGGCAGAAGGACCAAAGTACACTGCTGAGGGGAGCAGC
This sequence comes from Talpa occidentalis, assembly GCF_014898055.3. Taxonomy (NCBI): domain Eukaryota; kingdom Metazoa; phylum Chordata; class Mammalia; order Eulipotyphla; family Talpidae; genus Talpa; species Talpa occidentalis. The sequence continues at coordinate 123,646,355 of NW_023605083.1, read as the reverse complement.
GGGCAGCAGGAGAGGTCTGAGCGCCATGCGGGACCCTCCTCTGGTGGCCGGGGAGCAGCCGGGGATCGAACCGGCGCTGCAGAGGTTGCGGGCAGCTTCACAACCCAGCGCTCAACCGCTGCGCCATCGGGGAGGCCACAAATGGCCATTTTATTTACTTATTTTTTTTTTTAGGGTTTTAAAATTATGCTTTTATTTTGTTTGTTTCGACTCAGCTTCCTACATGTCAGTATAAAATTATAAAGACAGACATGCCTCCTTTTTCTTTATTTTTTTTTTTTTGGACTTTTATGTGGTATTTTATTTATTTTTTATTTTTTTTAATAATAAATTTTATTTTTATATTCCCATACAATTGCAGCCCCCCATTCTGACCCCAATCCCTCCCCTCCCACCCCCGCCCCCTAAAAGTGTCTCTGGTTCATAGTTTTTTGTTGATTTTGATTTTCACTTTCTTATAGTTATTCGTTTTCCTGGTCTCTTATTTAAGTTTTCTAGATTCCTGCTATGAGTGAGACCATCCGGTATTTTTCTTTTTCTTTTTGGCTTATTTCGCTGAGCATGATCCCTTCCAGTGCCATTCATGTTGCTGCAAATTGCATGTGTTTATCTTTTTTGAATGCTGAGTAATATTCCATGGTATATATGTACCACATCTTCTTGATACAGTCATCTATTTTTGGGCATTTGGGTTGTTTCCAAAGCTTAGCTATTGTAAACAGTGCTGCTATAAACATAGGGGTGCAGGTGTTCTTTGGAATTGATGTTTCTGTGTCCTTTGGGTAAATACCTAGGAGTGGAATTGCTGGATCATATGGAAGCTCTATGTTTAGTAGGTCCAGAAATCTCCACACAGCTCTCCACAGTGGTTGGACCAGTTTGCACTCCCACCAACAGTGCAGAAGAGTTCCTTTTTCTCCACAACCTCGCCAACATTTGTTGTTGCTAGTTTTTTTAATATGTGCCATTCTCACTGGTGTAAGATGGTATCTCATGGTAGTTTTGATTTGCATTTCCCTGATGACAAGTGATGTTGAACATTTTTTCATATGCCTGTTGGCCATTTTCATTTCCTCTTCAGAGCAGTTTCTTTTTCGCTCTTCTGCCCATTTTTTGACTGGATTATTTTCTTTGTTGTTGTTGAGTCTCATCAGCTCTTTGCAGATTTTTGTGATCAGTCCTTTATCATTAGTGTTGGGTGCAAAAATGTTCTCCCAGTTGGTGGGGTTTCTCTTTGTTTTTGTTATTGTCTCTTTTGCTGTGCAGAAGCTCTTTAATTTGATGTAGTCCCAGCTGTTTATCTTTGTCTTCACTATCACTGCTTTGGGTGATGTGTCTGTAAAGATGTCTTTGATGTGCAAATCCCGTAGTGTTTCGCCTATATTTCCTTCTATGTATTTTATGGTTTCAGGTCTTATGTCTAGTTCTTTAATCCATTTTGAGTTGATTTTTGTGTATGGTGTGAGGTAGTGGTCAAGCTTCATTCTTTTGCATGTAGCGACCCAGTTTTCCCAGCACCATTTATTGAACAAACTTTCTTTGCTCCAATGCATAGTCTTTGCTCCTTTGTCAAAGATTAGTTGACCATAAATCTGTGGGTTTATTTCTGGATTTTCTATTCGATTCCATTGGTCTGTATGTCTGTTCTTGTTCCAATACCATGCAGTTTTGATGATTATGGCTTTGTAGTAGAGTTTGAAGTCTGGGAGTGTGATGCCTCCATTCCCTTCTTTTTTTTTCAGGAGAGCTTTGGCTATTCGGGGTTTTTTGTGATTCCATATGAATTTCATCAATAATTGTTCTATTTCTTTGAAGAATGACATTGAAATTTTGATTGGAATAGCATTGAATCTGTATATTGCTTTTGGAAGGATGGCCCACAAATGGCCATTTTAAATGACTATTCAAATAAACTATCTTCATTGGTTTTAGTTTTATGTTTTTAACTTTTAAACAAAAATTATAATAAGAAACCTGTGCTGCCAAAATGCCCAGAGTCACTGTATTTAACAAAAACTTTAGGAGAAATTCCAGAAGGAGAGGAGAGAGATGTAGGAACAGAGAAAATATTCCAGGAGATAATTGAAGAGAACTTCCCAAATGCGAAGAAGGAGCTGAAAATTGATATACAAGAAGCAAGAAGAACACCAAACTTCCACGACGAAAGGAAAAACACAGCAAGACACATAATAGTAAAGCTCCCAAGAATCCAGGACAAGGAAAAAATAATGAAGCTGACAAGAGGAAAGAAACAGATAACATTCAAAGGAAAACCAATCAGGCTGACATCAGACTTCTCTGAAGAAACACTACGGGCAAGGAGAGAGTGGAGGGACATAGTCAACAGACTCCAAGAAAACAGATGCCAACCAAGAATACTCTATCCCGCAAAGCTCTCTTTCCTCCATGAAGAAAGAATATGGACCTTCCCAGACAAAGAGAAACTCCGGAATTTCATTACGAATAAACCCCCACTCCAAAAAATACTACAAGGAATCCTAAAGCCAGAACCTCAGAGGGACGAATAACAACGAAAGAAGACCAAAAAAAAAAAAAAGTTATTAAAAGAATAAATAAAATCAAAGGAAAGACAAACATAATGGCAAATACAGATGCTAACATATCAATATTAACTCTAAATGTAAATGGACTAAACTCTTCAATAAAAAGACACAGAGTTGCAGGCTGAATTAAGAAACAAAACCCAACCTTTTGCTGTCTCCAGGAAACACATTTAGCTACAAAAGATAAAAATAGGCTCAAAGTCAAAGGATGGAAAACAATCCTACAAGCAAATGGGCCAAAAAAGAAAGCAGGAACAGCTATACTTATATCAGATAAAACAGACTTCAAACTCAAAAAAATAAAAAGAGACCCCAATGGTCACTACATTATGATTAAGGGGACAATACTTCAAGAAGAAATAACACTCATTAACATATACTCACCAAACGAAAGAGCACCAAAATATATCAGACAACTGTTGTCCTCTCTGAAAACAGACATCAGAGAAAACACATACGTAGTGGGAGATTTCAACACACCACTATCAACAATGGATAGATCAACAAGACAAAAAATAAGTAAAGAAACTAAAGCTCTAAATAAGGACCTAGAGCATTTGGGCTTAACAGACATCTATAGAACACTAAACCCAAAAAAAACGGAGTACACATTTTTCTCAAGCGCACACGGATCATTCTCCAGGATCGATCACATACTGGGGCACAAGACAAACATCAACAGATACACCAAGATTGAAATCATACCAACCATCTTTTCTGACCACGAAGGCATCAAACTAGAAATAAATCATAAAAAGAAGGCAAGGAACTATCCTACCTCATGGAGATTAAAAGCCACACTACTGGAAGACCACTGGACTAACGAGGAGATCAAAGAAGAAATTAAAAAATTCTTTGAATTGAATGACAAGGAGGACACCAATATCCTAAATGTATGGGATGCAGCAAAAGCAGTAATAAGAGGAAAATATATAGCAATAGAAGCTCACATCAAAAAACAAGAAAGAACTCAAAGAAACAACCTAATCTCGAAGCTCAAAGATCTAGAAAAAGAACAACAAAAAAACCCCAAATCCAGTAGAAGAAAAGAAATAATAAAAACCAAAGCAGAAATAAATGAAATTGAAACTAAAAAAACAATCCAAAAGATCAATGAAACCAAGAGCGGGTTCTTTGAAAAAATAAATAAAATAGACAAACCCCTAGCCAGGCTCACAAAGGAAAAAAGGGAGAAAGCACAAATACACAGGATCATAAATGAAAGAGGAGAAATCACAACGGACACAGCAGAAATCAAAAGAATAATCAGTAACTACTATGAACAGTTATATGGAAACAAGTTCAACAATCTAGAGGAGATGGACAAATTCCTACAACTCTACAATCACCCAAAGCTAGATAAAGAAGAAATAGAACACCTAAACAGACCAATTACAAGCAGCGAAATTGAAATGGTAATCAAAAACCTCCCCAAAAACAAAAGCCCAGGACCTGATGGATTTACAAATGAATTCTACCAAACATTCAGAGACGAATTAGTGCCTATCCTTCACAAACTCTTCCAAAAAATTGAGAAGGAAGGGACAATACCAAACACGTTCTATGAAGCCAATATTACACTAATACCAAAACCGAACAAGGACAACACAAAAAAGGAAAACTACAGGCCAATCTCCCTAATGAACACTGATGCAAAAATCCTCAATAAAATTTTAGCTATCAGAAGCCAACAATGTATCCATAAGATAATTCACCACAACCAAGTTGGATTCATTCCAGGGGCACAAGGATGGTTTAACATCCGAAAATCAATCAACGTTATCCAACACATCAACAAAAAGAAATATAAAAACCATATGATAATATCAATAGATGCTGAGAAAGCTTTCGACAAAGTGCAACACCCATTCATGATAAAAGCCCTTGAAATTCTTGGGATACAAGGAACATACCTCAACATCATAAAGGCCATCTATGACAAGCCAACAGCCAGTATCATTCTCAATGGTGAAAAGCTGAAAGCAATTCCATTAAGATCTGGAACAAGACAAGGATGTCCACTCTCACCACTGCTTTTCAATATAATACTGGAAGTCCTAGCCAGAGCAATAAGACAAGAGAAAGACATCCAAGGAATCCAAATAGGAAAAGAAGAAGTCAAACTATCACTATTTGCAGATGATATGATAATATCCATAGAGAACCCCAAAATCTCCACAGAAAAACTAATTCAACTCATCAGTCAGTTCAGTAAAGTGGCAGGATACAAAATCAACACGCAAAAGTCAGTAGCCTTCCTATACACAAACAATAAATCTGAAGAAGAAGAAATCAAAAAAACCACCCCTTTTATTATTGAAACAAAAAAAAAAAATCAAATATTTGGGAATAAATCTAACAAAAGAGGTAAAGGACCTATACAAAGAAAACTATAAAACACTGTTAAAAGAAATAGAAGAATACACAAAGAAATGGAAAGACATCCCCTGCTCATGGATTGGAAGAATAAACATTATTAAAATGGCCATCCTACCAAAAGCAATATACAGATTCAATGCTATTCCAATCAAAATCTCAATGGCATTCTTCAAAGAAATAGAACAATTATTGATGAAATTCATATGGAATCACCAAAAACCCGAATAGCCAAAGCTCTACTGAAAAAAAAAGAAGGAAATGGAGGCATCAAACTCCCAGACTTCAAACTATACTACAAAGCCATAATCATCAAAACTGCATGGTATTGGAACAAGAACAGACATACGGACCAATGGAATCGAATAGAAAATCCAGAAATAAACCCACAGATTTATGGTCAACTAATCTTTGACAAAGGAGCAAAGACTATGCATTGGAGCAAAGAAAGTTTGTTCAATAAATGGTGCTGGGAAAACTGGGTCGCTACATGCAAAAGAATGAAGCTTGACCACTACCTCACACCATACACAAAAATCAACTCAAAATGGATTAAAGAACTAGACATAAGACCTGAAACCATAAAATACATAGAAGGAAATATAGGCGAAACACTACGGGATTTGCACATCAAAGACATCTTTACAGACACATCACCCAAAGCAGTGATAGTGAAGACAAAGATAAACAGCTGGGACTACATCAAATTAAAGAGCTTCTGCACAGCAAAAGAGACAATAACAAAAACAAAGAGAAACCCCACCAACTGGGAGAACATTTTTGCACCCAACACTAATGATAAAGGACTGATCACAAAAATCTGCAAAGAGCTGATGAGACTCAGCAACAACAAAGAAAATAATCCAGTCAAAAAATGGGCAGAAGAGCTAAAAAGAAACTTCTCTGAAGAGGAAATGCAAATGGCCAACAGACATATAAAAAAATGTTCAACATCACTTGCAATCAGGGAAATGCAAATCAAAACTACCATGAGATACCATCTCACACCAGTGAGAATGGCACATATTAAAAAAACTAGCAACAACAAATGTTGGCGAGGATGTGGAGAAAAAGGAACTCTTCTGCACTGTTGGTGGGAGTGCAAACTGGTCCAACCACTATGGAGAGCTGTGTGGAGATTTCTGGACCTACTAAACATAGAGCTTCCATATGATCCAGCAATTCCACTCCTAGGTATTTACCCAAAGGACACAGAAACATCAATTCCAAAGAGCACCTGCACCCCTATGTTTATAGCAGCACTGTTTACAATAGCTAAGCTTTGGAAACAACCCAAATGCCCAAAAGTAGATGACTGGATCAAGAAGATGTGGTACATATATACCATGGAATATTACTCAGCATTCAAAAAAGATAAACACATGCAATTTGCAGCAACATGGATGGCGCTGGAAGGGATCATGCTCAGCGAAATAAGCCAAAAAGAAAAAGATAAATACCGGATGGTCTCACTCATAGCAGGAATCTAGAAAACTTAAATAAGGGACCAGGAAAATGAATATAAGAAAGTGAAAATCAAAATCAACAAAAAACTATGAACCAGAGACACTTTTTGGGGGTGGGGGGCGGGAGGGGAAGGATTGGGGTCAGAATGGGGCGTTTGCAATTGTATGGGGGAATATAAAAATAAAATTTAATATTAAAAAAAAAAAATAGAACAGAAAAATAAATAAATAAATAAATAAATAAATAAATAAATAAATAAATAAAAAAAAACACATAAAACACCCTGGTTGCTGCTCTGTATGTAACAGCTCAAAAAAAAAAAAAATAAAAATAAAAAAATAAAAAAATTGAAAGCATCCATTCAAAAAGATGTACACTTAATAGTCACAAATAATCCACTACTTACCTTCTAACCTGGAGGCATCACACATGTTTTTTACCACTTTTGCAAATTCATCAGTTTGTACTTTGTCACCTTTGGCAAGAAAAATATTTTTGATAGATCAGCTTCACTAAGCAAGTCAAGATCCACAGAGGCAATCTATTAAAATGTAAATCATTAGATGTACTCATAATAATTATATTTCCTTTTCATATTGTTGAGTAACCAGAGATTAATTTAATGCAATGAATAAATCTTAAGATTATTTTAAAATCTAATAAAAATAATAAAAAACAAAAACATGTGTATATATAAAATCTTCACATCATACACTTCAAAAATATATAATCACATTTGCCAATTATTCCCTCATAAATTTGAGGAAAACAAAAACAAACATAAACAAGATTATTTAAAAATCTTAAATCAGGTTAAATTTTCAATTTCCATCAATCAAGAGAAACTGCATACTCACCATATTCTTACAGATGAAATTAAGTTACAAACCTCAGTCAGTTAACCTTTCAAATGTTAGCAAATAAAAATTCTCTACCAGATAACCTAAAAGACCTTCCAACACCAAGTGATTCTCCAACTATTACCATCCACAGAGGAAAAGAGAAGGGAAAAGTACTTGTCAAGTACTCATCAACCTCTCACCTCAAATATCCCAACAAACAAAACTATCAAACACTTGAAGTCCAAAATTACCAGTCTCAATTACATAGGAGATTAAAAAGAGATAAGTAATGTTCATAGAGAAAGACAGTTTTTGAACAAAGGCCCCAGACAGCATGCTTGCGTGCTAGAATACTTGTGCATACACATTCCTCACGAAAAAGTACAAAAGTACATTTGTAATGTCAAGGTATTAATAATAACAGGGAGTGGCAAAGCCCTGTACTCTCCCCTGCATGAAGAATATTGTCAGTATATGATGGAGTCTTATTTTAAACTTTGTAGTCTACATTATCGGTTTTATAGAATTATTGTGAACTTTCATTTTGCTTGGATCTTTCTTTACTTGCTAAGTAGAGGTAGCAGCCCACAGGAAATGTGTTTTTCTAGCAAATTAAATAAAAGCCTTTTTCAACAAAACAGTATGGATATCCCAAGTAGTATTACCATAAAACTGGAATAGAGCTCAGCATTTCCTAATAATGCTGTGTTCACTAGGCTATGCCATTTTCCAGTAACATGTTACCCACTTCAAGGTAGTCAATGCATAACTGATCAATTTAGAATAATAATGAGTTAGATACTAATATGTTTCTATAGGACAGCCAAATAATTTGAGCTTTATTTATAGTTCCTAAGTGTATATATCAGTGTGTATATATCAAATGCAAGATACAAGGACAAATACAGGCTAATAAAAAATAAAACCGCATTCTTGTGTATCTTTCAGTTTTAGGATTTGGAATACATACCATCAATTGTTGATAATTTCAGTGCAGCTAGGAACTCATCTTTTTTTAAATTTCTATTCAAACTAGACAGACTGTTCCATAGATCAGGAGCACTGATAGTCTCTTGGCTGAGATTGCGGAGGTTTTCAACAGTATCAGACAATACTAAAAGATAGATAAAATACAAGTTTTCAATATGTTTGTCCAAGAAATTAATACAGTGGAATAGTCAGGAATTAAAGTTTTATGGTTAAGAAAAAACAAATACAACATAAATTAACTGCCAATTTTCAAATATTAAAATACAACAGAATATTTAACACACAATTAGTGTGTCTTTGAGGATTCTGAAATATCTCAAGAACTTATTGAGTCCTCAGCTCTGAATAATCATCATAAAGAATAATTTTCATTGAAATATAAATTTACAAAAGTCTGAATTCACAAAGCTTTATCCAATTGATAAAACCAAGAATTAAATAGATTTGCTCTATATCTCTTCCCCTCCCCAAATTTTCCCTGGATCCTACCTCCTCTTCAATCTACCACACTGCAGCCCATGGGAAAAAATTTTTGTTTTTATTAAAATTCCAATAGAAAACCTTTTGCAGGTGTTTAAGAGGGGAGTGAAAATCTCTTATTATAAATGAGTAAAAGATCACTCTGTTGTTATATAGAAAATCGACTGACTGGAAGATTGGGCAGCTAGAAACTAAATAATTCTGAGAATAATATGACAGTGGCTTTAACAAGTGATGGTGAGAAAGATAATGAGAAGTGGACAAATACTGGATGTATTTTGAGAATGTAGCTCAAAATTTTATTTGTCTTCTATACAAGGGAACATAATAGATTAAAAGATTATTTGTGCTGTCAGTCACTTCATTTTTCTGAGGAATTTCAATTTCTCGGAGATCAAGCTTACCAGCACAGAGTTGTAGCATGCATGGTATCTAATTCATATCTGTAACTACAGAGGAACTGAATGAAAGGCTAAGGAGGTTAGAGCTGTGAAGAACTCCCAGGATTGAGACCTGAGCAGCTGGGTGGATAGTGGTGTCACTAACAGAGAAGAAAGATTAGGGAGAGAGAAGTTTATTGAAGAACAAGAATCATGTTTATGGACATTGTTTGCTATAAATAGGGAACTGAAAGGCTCTAGATATTAAAGCAGGATGATCACTCAGGAAGAGCCTGAACAGAGTCTGGAATCATGCTAATACTTAAGAGGCAGCAGAAAAGAAGCAGATAGCAAACGAGACCCAAAAGTCATAAATATACAATGAAATATTACTCAGTTATGAGAAACAAGGAAATCCTATCATTTGGGACACATGAATGGACCTTCAGGGCATTATGCTAAGTGAGATAAATCAGACAGAGAAAAACAGATGTTACATAAGCTCACTTAATTGCAGAATCTTAAGAAGTCAAATTCACAGATACAGTAAAATAGTGGTTATTGGGTCTGAGTAGGTGGGGAAATTAGGAAGATACTGGTCAAAGGGCACCAATTTGCAATTAGAAGACAAATAAATTCTGGGGATATAATGCACAGCAATGTGATTATAGTTAACTGTACTGGACTATATGCCTGAAAGTTGCCTAAAGACTAATCTTAAATATTCTTACCACAAAAAAAAAAAAAGGTATAATAAGTGTGTGATGGGGTGGAGATGTTAGTTAACATTATGGTGATAATCATGTTGCAACATATAGGTGCATCAAATCAACACTAACATGATGTCATATGTCAATTATATCTCAATTTTTGTTAAGGAAGAGCTAGGCAGGTGTGAGGGAAATTAGGAGACTATAACTTCAGATATGAATAAGATAATACAACTCTGTGCTGATAAAACTTATTTCCATGACAAAGTAAATAATCTTTTAATCTATTATGTTCCCTTGTATAGAAGACAAATAAAATCTATTTACAAGGTAAAAAAAAAAGCTGTTATTTAAAATGTGCTATTCTGTAATATGTAAGCACAATATAATACAGTGCCATTTTTAGCACTTTTATTTTTATTGAGGTAATGATAGTTTACAACACTATATATTGTTTAGAGGTAGCCCTGACTTTTAAACTATCTTCATTTAAAATATACATATATAATCTTACATTTCTTAAGAATGAGATTCTTAGTGGCAACAGCTATCTTTTTCATCCTAGCATACTCACAGTTTAACAAAAAGCCGGGTACATAATACTGGCTCAGTAAATGTTACTGAATAGAACGGCTGCAGCCAGAAATTCTACATATTGGTACTTAGCTGTAGTCACTAAATGGCATCACTTTCCCAAAGTGAGAAGACGTTTTAAATCTTCCCTCCAAGGAATTTCATATACATGGCTCTATTTCTCTATAATATCCTCACTACAGTAAGTGAAGATAACAAGGTCAAGAGTATGGTAACTTTCAATTCACTTGCACAAGAATGTTGTTCTAGATTTAGGGATCAGCAACAGAGAAGATTAAGGTCAAACTTAATAGCAGTAAGTCAGGCATTTTACTTTTCTGATGACTAGCTCTTTCAGTATATTATACTCTTCTAAAACTTTTCAAACCGTTTGGTCCACAAAAGTGCTACATATGATGCTTTTGCATGCATACATAATTTTTCAGGGACGTGCTCTATGTTGTTCATCACAGTATCAACAAATTCTTTAAAATTCACTTTGTTCATTTCTAAAGGGAAAAGAACATATTTTCTTCAGGACCTTCAAATATTAAATCATGACAAATACTGAATCATGCAAATCAAATTATATATCATCTAATACTAACCACTAAAAACATGAGCATAAGAAGAAAAAAGCAATTCAACTTACAGGCAAAAAGTGAAAACTGAAAACCACAAAGAAAATCAATTAAAATTCTTCTTTTCAGAAGCATCCAACATTTTAAACTTTTAACTTACATTATCTTGCCTTGACCTTGCAACAGCTAAGATATGAGAATGAAGAATTAGAATTATTTTACATGTTTTTTTTTTTAAATCTACTTAAACATGCTATCATAATTGTTTTTCCAAGGTCCCAAAAGGAAAGACAAGATCAAAAATTAGGAGCAAGTTCTTTTGACTCCTGGTTTCTCCTACATCAGGTGGTAGCATCACACCAATATGCTCCTGTTATTTATGTGTATTTTTTTTTTTAAAGATTTATGTATTTATTTATACAAGCACTGGGTACAGTCAGAAGCACGGGAGGGTGAGAGAATTCACCAGAGCCAGTGTGGGGAGCAGAGCAGGCAGAAGGACCAAAGTACACTGCTGAGGGGAGCAGCGGGAGGCAGGAGAGCTCTGCGCACCATGTGGGACCCTCCTTGGGTGGCCGGGGAGCAGCCGGGGATCAAACCGGCGCTGCCTAGGCTGCCGGCTGCTTCGCAACCCAGCGCTCAACCACTGCGCCACCGGGGAGGCCCTATTTATGTGTATTTTAACAAAAGTCTTATATTCGCCACACAGGTCTTAACACAACTCTGATTTGTGCTTATTTCTTTTTTATATTTTATTATGAAAAAATTAAAAAGCACCTTATAATGAGCTTTTTATTATGAAAAATTAAAAAGTAACATGTGTACCCTCCATAACTGGAAATATTATCAACTTACAATCATTTTTTAAAATTACTGCAGTAACATTGTTTTATATCATCAGTTTCAGGTGTATAGCATTATAAACCACTATCTGTATATACTACATTATGTTTGTCACCAAAAGTCTAGCTTCCATCCTTCACCATATAACTTACTCTTTTTGCCTGATTTACCTACTCTTCTACCCGGTTCTCTTCCAGTAACCAGTATGTTGTTCTCATAGTTTGTGTTTTGTCTTGTTTATTCATGTATCTTCCATGCAGTGTTTATATTCAAGTGGTGCTCGTCTTTCTCTATCTTATGCTTAGCATAGTATACTCTAGGTTCATCCATATTGTTGCAAATGGCAGAATTTCATTTTTTATAATAGCTAAATAATATTCCATTGTGTATATATACCACATCTTTATCTAATCATCTGTTGATGGATACTTAGGTTGTTTCGAACTCTTGGCTATTGTGAATAAATGCTGTGATGAACAGGGGGTGCATATATTTCTTCAAATTAGTGTTCTCATATTCTTCAGGTAAATACCCAGCTGTTAATTTTTAGAGGAATCCCCACACTGTTTTCCATAAGGGCTGCATCAATTTTACATCCCAGCAACAAAGAGGGTTTGCTTTTTCCACATCTTCACCAAAAGCTGTTTCTTCTCTTTTTGATAATAATAGCCATTCTTATTTCATCTACAACCCCGCTATTTGTCTAATTCACTCCTACACTTTCCCTTTACAAAGGTTGCTGCTTTGTTACAGGGGCACAGGCACTTAAAACTGGTACCTTTATTATGAATTGTGAGCTTTGACAAAATAAAGAGTTCTTTTTTGCCTTATTTAATGCCTTTTGTCCTGACTTCTACCTTTTCAGAAAAAAAAAAATCACAAATCTTACTTTATTTTTCTTTGTACTTTTCCCTAGGGAAAAAATATCTGAAAAGACTATTAATATTGATAATTTCTGGAAAATGGGCTTTGATTTTTTTTGTACTTTTAAGTATATTTGTACTTTTCTGTATTAGCTTATTTTTAATACTTTTTTCTAATAAAAATAATAAAGTCATCATTCAGAAGAAAAACAGTAAACCGACCCTCTTCTCAGATGTGTATCCAGTTTTTCTGAAAACATATCTCTTACCATCAACTTTAATCAACTCCATGGTTTTCTCAAATTCTGGCTTAGAAAGATAAATGCCAAGGTTTTGAAGAGATGTATTCAAATCCTCAAAATCAACATTTTCATTTTTAATTTTATCGATGGCTTTAATGACATTCTTCACCACTGAAAATAAAGCAGTATGCTGATAAGCATTAAATATAAGTCAAAAGGAAAATGTCAATGGTCGTAAATTTTAGTTCTAACACTAAAAATTGGCAAAAATCTTCAGAAACGTTGAAATTAAAGGCATTACCAGAATCTTTGATAACATAAAAATCAACAATTTACAAAATCAGAGTCAAAAATTACCACTTAGCTTTGCTATATAGTCTCTGTATTGAAGGACGCATCAATTTAATTGTACTGACAATACAACTAAAATTCCATAGAAACAGAATGTTACATAATTTTGCCATTTAATTCTATAGCAATTTTAAATTGCTTAACAGTCTGTTTCTCAGTAGCAGAAACAGAATTTAAATTGAAAAATTGGGATAAGGCTCTGTAGCAAAACAGGAATTACTTAGTCCTAGTTAAATTTTTGTTTCCCTTGTGTAAATAAAAATATTATTACCTGGAAATAATGTTTTTTATAATACTTTGGAATCTGTGCCTCACAAATTTGGGGAGTAGTCCCTGTATAAAATTTAAACTGATAAATTTTTACTGCTCAGATAATACTGAACACTGGGTGGAGAACATAGAGATTTACTTCCACCTGGTAAAGTAGCTTTTAATGAAGGGTGCACTATGGAGACTGTATCTGAAGGGGGAGATCTATGCTTCCAAAATATTAACAACACTGTAAACCAATATTTCAATTAAAAATTGAAATAAAAAAATTTTTAAATCTGATATTTGTGTCATAAAGTAATTCCTATTGAAGGCAAGATAAAAGTTCATCTTTCTTTTTAAGTATACGGATAAATAAGAGGAAATAAAAACAGTAACCTTTAATAGACTTCATTTCTCATTTTAATCTTGCTGAAAAATAATCGACTATTTGTATATTTGTACATAAAAAATGAAACAAAGGCTAGATGATTGTGGTAATAGTTGTATAACTCTCTAAGTTTAATAAAATCAATGCAAGGGTGAACTTCATGTATGTAAATTTACCTGAATAGAATTGTTATTGAAAAATAATTCTAAAATAAAGGAAACCAAACCAATATTTTATTCAAACAATTTCCTCATAAAAAATTTAAATCTAGTCACTCAGCAACTGGTAACAAAGGGACAAATTACCTATTTGTCCTCCTTGTTGTCTATGACTATTATTGTATGTTTATGTAGCACTTTTCAGTTTGTAAGATCCACATAACAACCCTATAAGCAACTTAGCTATTACTACCCTCATACAGCAAGTCAATCCAAAAAAGCAAACTCAATTCAGTTTTAAACCTTATTTTCCTCAACCTAACTTCAAGGTATTTTTAAAATACATGTCCTACCTACCATCATGTTCAGGAAGACTTTGCTCCTTAGAGAGAGCACTTAAAAAGTCATCTAACTTCATCATCCCATCTTCTGTAAAATAAAGAAATTAGATTATCAGTCTTTGTATTTTTGCCTAAAAGGAAAATTCACATTTTAATACAACTATGAAAAAATTACTTGATCCTTTACTTCATCATCATCCTATTTCTTCTTCACATTTGTTTCCCTACATAAATCTTTCTAAATTAGGTCAATTCATTTCATTTCAGCAGTTACTGAGAGCATACTAGTGCCAAGAACTAAGTGCCAAGAACTAATTTTCTTTAAAAAATTGATATTATCAATCTCTCACCATTTCTATCAGTGTTTGTCACAATTTTCTGGAACTCTTTATCTGATAAAGTAATTCCTATTGAAGGCAAGATAGACTGAAGTTCTTCTGCAGCAATGTAATCTTCCTGGAGTTTACTGATTGCTTCAAGGACATTTTCTAAATACACAAAATGTGAAGGATGACTCAGCAACAGAATTTATGTCTTAAACAATAATTGTATAATAATAAGTAATCAAAAAGCAATTTTTATCTACTTATAAAAAGAATGCTTTTTCTCTCCATATTACAATTATATCTTAACCGTTCTCGTATAATTCAAACACAAAAGAGTTCTGAAATTCTATAAGCATTTATAAACTATTTGTTTGGAGGAATAACCTGCTCCAGAGATCCAGCCAGTGCTGCTGCTTATGTCTGAATATAATAGAATGAATGAGTCCAAAAATCAAAGCCACAGTACCAGAATCATTACCCTGAAGTACCAGAAGTGGTGGTTACAGAGTATTGACAACTGAAATGCATATGACTACCTAACGGGTTTGCATCATGTCTGTAATAATTCAAGAACTCAAGGACTTAGATTTTGATGTATATGTAAATGTTTACATTTTTGTTTCTTAGAGGTATGAAATAATTTTTTATTTTATTTTTAATATATATATTACATCATTGTTCATTTTTGCATATATATATATCCTATATATATATATATAGAGAGAGAGAGAGAGGATACTGACCCAATGCATTAACTGTAGTTTTTTCCTTAAATGTACCCTGTTTAGGGAGGCTGGAATGACTTCTCTCAGATGGTTCCTGAAGTTTTGGGATATTAATAGTATCACTTTTATCCAGGGACTTTTTGAGTCTGCTAATACTCTTCAAGTTCTGTGGTTTTGATTTTGAACCATGAATTTCAGCTTTCTCCACACTTCTCTTAAAGTTTACTCCTTCCTTTGAATGTGGTTCCTGGAATCTTATGTCACTGCTATCAACCCCATCCAGGTATTTTCTTGTTTGCACCGTTCTTTTTGAGTCTTTAAATTCAAGGTCATTTTTCTCCATAATTTTATGATATTGGAGGTCATTTCCACTAAATCTTTGGGATAACAGTTGAGATGATTTAGATGAAAAAGTGTCTCTCCTCTTATATTTTCCATGGCTTCCTAACACATTTGATAACTTTTTGTCTAAAGTAGTTTCATCCAAGGTTGACCCTTCCATGATAGCTAAGAAGAAAAGAAACATATTCAATTATTTCCTTTACCTGTACAATGTGTAATATTTTAAAAAATATAATAGTTTAGTTTTCATGCAAGCTATTTAAGAAACTATAAGTTGCTTTAATACATAAAACATAGTAAGTCGAAAAAACTAACAGAGCCGGTAGCCAAAAGATTGAATTATTAACTAAGTTAAATGCAATATGTGGGCTTGCCATATTAAAATACTTCCATGCAAATCTGTTCAAAGTTACTATGGCACAGCACAGGAAAGTAAAACCTGAACAGAACCTGCTGGTCTGAATGATTAGAGGAAACAGAAACAATCCAGAAGGCCAAAGAGTCTAGAATGTGAGAGCACAATGCTAAAAGAGAGAAATGCTGAGCCCTGAAGATCATCAGTGAGATTTATTTGAACCTTTAGCAGAATATTGATCTGCACATATATGAGAAGAAACTACCCCCAAAACAAGGAAAGAACTACCAGAAAAGTGTAGGTAGGATAATCCTTGCAGCTGAGAATTGAGAATGATTTATGATCCCACCAGTCAGGGCAAAAAAAACCTCATAATACATGGAGCATATGTAGATTTATCTGAAGAATGCTATCTTAGTGGGGAGTTAAATTAGCATGAAAATCGAGATGACGCTTAGAAAGCTAAAAAGCAAGGCTCAAAAGGATCCAGCTGATATTTCAAGTAACTCACTGCATCAGATCAAACTCCAACACTATTCATGGAAGTATTACAAAATCCAATGGCAGCAACACAAACTTCACAACAGGCAGCATCCCATCAAAAATTAACAGTCATATGAAATAATCATAATCAGTAGGAAAATGAATAGAAACTTACCCAGAAATGGTAGAACTTTTGGAATTATCACACAACTACATTGACACAGTGATTGAAAGCATATTTTATATGTTTAGAATGGTAGAGGAATATATGAGCATGTGGTTTTTATTATCTTTCTTTTTCTGAGAAATAAATGGTTCAGCTGTAATAGTCACATAAACCTATTAATATAAATATAGCATGTCTTAAGACTGGTAATTTCTTTTTTGCATTTTGTTCTGAATTCATAAACTTTTCTTGTTTTGAGTGACCAGGATCTGCAGCAATGTTGTATTTTTTTTTCCAGCAAAGTTAATGTGTTCACATTTTCTCTCCCCTTGATACCAACACAGCATGAAAATAGTGATAGTATTTTTTTTTACTACTTATCTCAGAGTCTATTTTTGCATAACTTCCATAGGGATTTTGTCTGCTTAAACTAAAACAATTAGCTATGAGTGTCATTGTGTGGCTTTGAATGGAATCTTCCAGAAAGTTGAAACAGAGCTGAACCAAGAAGAGGAGAACCTGTTGCTTTGTCTGCAGGTTCCAGAGACCTCCAAAGGAGGTGAGGAAGCTGCCTCCATGGGCAGGAATGGACAATCTGGAAAAAGAAAAAGCCCTGGTACCCTCGAGAAGAGGAAGCCCAGGTGGAGTCTGATGAGACCAACTTTGTTCTTGAAGCCTACATGGACCGGATGTCAAGAGTTCGCTCTGATCCTTTATGGAGTATTCCAACAAAGCCAGCTAAAATTGCTGTTTAGTTATTCTGCCCTGTGATTTCATACAAAAATAGGTAATATGGTTTAAAAGTAGATTTGGTTTGCAAACTTTTACTATGCTGTTGAAACAATTGGGATCAAAGTTGAGAGAAACTGTTTTGCATAAATTCAATCAATTTTAATATTTTTCCTGTGATTTGATATCTTTGCTGCTTTGTTTTGTTTTTTTGTTTGTTTGTTTGTTTTTTGTTTTAAAAGATTTATTTATTTATTTATAGAAGCACTGGGTACAGTCAGAAGCACGGGAGGGTGAGAGAATTCACCAGAGCCAGAGCGGGGAGCAGAGCAGGCAGAAGGACTGAAGTACACTGCTGAGGGGAGCAGCGGGCGGCAGGAGAGGTCTGCGCGCCATGTGGGACCCTCCTCTGGTGGCCGGGGAGCAGCCGGGGATCGAATGGGCGCTGCAGAGGTTGCAGGCAGCTTCGCAACCCAGCGCTCAACCGCTACGCCACCGGGGAGGCCCTGCTGCTTTGTTTGGCTAATGCCTCCAGATGGTTTTTTTTTTTTATTCTTCTTTTTTTTTTTTGGCTTGGACTGATAAAGTATTTCCTGGAATGGAGGACTTTTGCTTTCCACATGGACAATACCTGGAGAGACTGGTTTACTTTCCAATGGGAACCCTGAGAAAAATTTTCATCTGAGTCTGTACCCCAGCATACATACATTTGATCTTCAACACCATGGAAATGGTGGCAAAAAGTGAAAGGGGGAATTGTTAGGGGGAAAGGATGTCCTGAGCTAATTCCATACAGGCTTTGTGGATGCCACCCCCACTCACCCCCAGTGTCCATCAAGACACTGGGAACTACAAATCCCAGGATCCCCAAAGGGAAATTGTGAGGACCTAAGGGCGGAGTTAAGCAGCCATTTTCTCTGTTTGTAAATAAAAACTAGCCATGTTAGTGGGGTTGGGCGCACTTGGCTCATGCTCTTGGCTAGGCAGGTTTGGTCTCCGCCGGTCATTTGGGATTCCAGGTCAGCGGAACGTAGGACACATTTAAGAATTTATCTCCCTCTTTTCTCCCTGAGTTGTACATTTCCTCATTCCCCTTCCCTTGTAAATAAACCTTTTGTTAACCTTTAAAAAATAAAAAAAATGAATGATGTAAAAAATTTAAAAATTAATAATAAAATTAATTAAATAAATAAATATAGCACATCTTCAAATAATGTCATTTCATTCAGCATCATTTCTTTATAATGTTGATTATAAAAAAAATCAATTCCCAGTTAGGGCCACTGTGTGGAGTTTGCACATTCTTCCCACATTGTCATGGATTTTCTCAGGGTATTCTGGTTTCCTCCCACATCCCAAAGAATTACATGTTAGCTTCACAGGCATGTCTGCATTGCTCCAGCACAAACAAGGGTGTGAGTGTGCCCTGTGAGTCAATGGTGTCCTGTCAGGATTGGTCCTTGATCTACTGAAATAGATTCGAGTCACCATGACTCCAAAACTGAAAAAAGCATGATGGAAACTAAATGAATTAAATGATTATTTAATAATTAAGTAATTTGTAAAAACACAAATTATTATTTAATATTAGAAGTGTTTGAGAGCTTTAGAAATTTGGTGGTGTTTTGTGGTCAGAAATATATCATAGGAACTTAACTTGTGTTTATATCAATTTTGCTTAGTAAAATTGGTTTGCTTATACATTGTTTCACTTAAAGTGACAGTTCCAAGAACCTATCCACAAGACTTACTGTACTGAATTAAAAATTACTCAAATTACCATATAATTATATTGGGAGGATGGATGGGTATGGGATGATGTAGTGGGAACAGGAAAAGTGAAACAGAGCAATGTTATTTTTTCATAGTAGTGAGTTTACTACGTCTACCTAAAATTTTAAAAATCAACAAGTAGAAATATAAACATACTTATCAAATAATCAGTTAAAACATTTAAAATACTTGCCTCAGGAAAAGGTGAGGGGAAGATCGAGCAAAGGGCTGCTTTATTGCAGCTGTTCTTATAGAACTATATGATTCTTAATATTATGTACATAAATAATCATGACCAAATGGTATTTGGACAAATGAAAGAATGAATAAGGAGTGACATGATGTGCAAAAAGAAGAGAACAAAAACAATGCATTTAGTGAAGAAAAACTAAATAACAAATGATAGTAAAGAGCATACTAAAAATTTTTAAACAATGTCAGCATGTCAGAATGATCCATAAATTGCAAATTAAATATTCATCTTTTTTATGTTACTACTTTGTTTCAAAATTGATTTTATGTTGCAAAATATTAAGGGAAAGATAAAAGCAGAAAAAATATGCAATCATTATATTATGTAATCTATATTCTTTAGGTATATTTAGGGTTTTTTAAGAGTTACAGTAAAAGGTTCAGAGAAGACTTTCAAACCTGATATAAAATTAAAACCTACAATTAGGATTTAATTTAGAGGCAATTTATTTATGGATAAAATTTGTTATAGCAACAAAAGCTAACTTACAAACAGCCTCATATTGTTGCTGTAGTTCATCCAAAGTAAATATAATATCCCCAATATCCACCGTGAAGTTACCTGCAACAGAAAGATTAACTTCAAATACTGCATTTTCTTTTTAATACAAATATAGCTGCCATTCTATTCTAATATGTAAACAACACAGAAATGTGTGGAAGTAGAAATAAAGGATCAGCTATTATGAGTTTTGAGTATACCTGGAACTGTGAATTAATAATTCAGTACACACTAAAACATAAGACTAAGACCTTTTTTTCTCCTTAATAAAAGAGCTTCCCATCACAAGAAGTTAGTCACAATTTAAGGTCCAAAGCTAGGAAATCAGGATACTTTGTTGAGAATATTTGCGTTGATGTACATCAGAAATATTGGCCTGTGGGTTTCTCTTTTCATGATGTCCTTGTCTGATTTTGGTAATGCTGGCGTCAAAAAAAGAAAATGAGTTAGGAAGCATTTCCTTCCCTTCAATTTTCTATAAGCATTTGAGAGTAATAGATATTTGAATTCTGGTTTTGGACTTTTGTTTTGGGGCGGCTTCTTATTCCTGTTTCAATTTCCTTACTAGGGGTCAGTCTGTTCACATTTTCTATTTCTTCATGATTCAGCCTGGGAAGGTTGTACAAGTCCAATAATTTCTCTATTTATTCTAGGTTATCCAACTTGTTGGCATATTGATGTTCATAGTAGCCTCTTATAATCTGTTATATTTTTATGGTATCCATTGTACTCTATTTTATTTCTGATTTATTTTGAGTCATCTCTGTTTTCCTTAGTAAATATAGTTAAAGATGTCAATTTTGTTTAGTTTCCCAAAGAACCAGCTCTTAGTTTCAATGATCTTTTATTATACTGTTTCTATTCTATAAAATAGAGACTTTGCGGCCTCTATTTCTGTTCTGAGTTGTATGGTTTCCCTCCTTGTACTAATGTTGTGTTCATTTGTTCTTTTCCTAGTTTATAGATGTGATATCAGGTTATTTATTTGTACTTTTTTCTTGTTTGTTGAAATAAGCTTATATTGCTTTACACTCCCATCTTAGTACTGCTTTGTTGTAGCCCCAAAACCAGTAAGTTCCATTTTCATTTGTGTTCAGGTATTTTTTTTTATTCCACCCTGGAATAAAAAACTATTCAGTTATTCTCTGCAAAATGTAGATTTCCCTAAATGTTACAAATATATTTTCTAATCAAAGTTGCAAGACTAAGTTGAAAATTCAAGAAATTCAGTTCTCAAAACTTGTAGGACCAATGCCCTTGACACTATAGAAACTACCTCTCCATAAAGACAAGACATGACTACTGAAAAAGAGAGATAAAGTTTTTCAAGAAAAAATTCATTTTTCTCTTAGATTCTTACCAAATATAACAAAATACAACATTCTTAAAAATGTTTCCTTTATTTTTCCTTGACTATCTCTTATGATAGACATCAGTATAGAGTGTTGATGGCAAAAGGCAAGAATCAACAGAGAAAAGGAGAAGAATGAATCAGAAAACTGTTATCCAAGAAAGATATAGACAAATATATCATTTCAAATAACTCACGGTCAATACTAGCATGAGCTAACACTTCCTGTAAAATTTCAGGAATTACAGGGATAGCCATGCTATCCAAAACAGTAGCCACTTCATCAACAGCAACTCGACCACCCTTTATCCTATGAAAAATCTTCAAGGCATTCTGAAATGCTGAAAAAAAAAACACAGCAATTAACAAAGAAATTATTGGGAAAAAAAAACAAAGAAATTATTGTAGCATGAGAATCAATAGCTTTTCTTGGAGGGTCTAATTTGTGTCAATAAGCTACCAAGAGAAAAATACTTTACATAGGCACAGGGTTTTCTAAAAATTTACCTGCAAGTAGGAATTTTCCCAATTCTGGCCACATTTCTAGTATAAAATACTGTTGCTGCTATCATTAATACTGATATAATAATACCAATAATAGTTAGTATTTACTATCAATAAATGCTATTTATGTTTGACACTGTGCTAAAAGCTATTTATCTCATTAAATTTATAATAGGTATATAAAATAAAAACTATTATCACCCTTACACTATACATAAGGAAACCATGGTTTATGAAATCCCTCTTTTGATCCCACAGATAGAAAATGGAAAAGCCAGAATTTTAATCTACTAGTCTTAGTCTTGAATGCTTACCCTTAATCATTCTACTGTACTCACCTCTTAGTTAAAACTTAACTAAAACAATTTCATACCAGTGGTATAACCTACAAATAGCAAGACAACTTAATCCAAAATTTGGGATAGTCATTAATGGCCTAAAAATATAATAAAGAAAAGATAGTATAAAAGATTCATATAAATCAGTTATGATCAAAATCATTCTACAATTTTGAAGAACTTTTACCTGGATCCTGAGAGACCAAATAAGAAACATCATTCACTGCCTTCAGGAAATCTGTAAAAGGCAGTATCCCATTAACTAAAAGAAGAAACAGAAGATGGGGAAAAAAACCTCCATCAGTAAATTTATCAGCAAACCCACTAATAAGATTAAAATGCAATTTTATAATGTGAATAGAATTAACTTTTATAAGAATGCCATAGTCTACACACAAGAGCAATCAGTATTAAATATTGAATGTAAAAAGAATACTTACCAGAAAAATATTTATGTATTGTAATTGTGTAGCAAACAATAAAGCAATAATAAAGGTTGATATAGACTAGGAATGGAGACACTGCAGTGCTCTTTGCTCAAGGCTGTAATTTTTATATTTGTAACTAGGTACAAAAGATAGATGTAACATGCTAATCTTACATACACATGATTTTACCTTAAAGGAGAGGACTATTTCTTCCAGAAAAGCCCTCTATACTATTGATTATGGGGGAGATTATGGATCCAGTTGAGATTCAAATGAAAGTTCTGTCTCACAGAATTCTCTCTCTCTCTCCCTCCAGATCTCTCTCCTCTCTCTCTCTATCTCACACACACACACATTGCATCAAGACAAATGCACAAAGTATCTCATAACATATAAACCATCCCTACCCCAAAAACCAACTCATTTTTCATATAAAGAATAATGGTTATTTCTTAATAGAAAAATATTTAAATTTTACAAGTGAAAATTTCAGTAAAAATTTTCGGTTTAGCTTGAATAAGAGTTGAAACTTATGGAGTGGCTTTTTCATGTTAATGCACAGATCATCTCTGATAGCAACTAGAGCTGAAAATCCAGACTTTAAAAGTGTGCCACAGCACAGAATCATATTTTATATGATTATTAGC
This sequence comes from Talpa occidentalis, assembly GCF_014898055.3. Taxonomy (NCBI): domain Eukaryota; kingdom Metazoa; phylum Chordata; class Mammalia; order Eulipotyphla; family Talpidae; genus Talpa; species Talpa occidentalis. Next base: position 123,623,033 of record NW_023605083.1, on the reverse strand, counting down.
TATCTGTATATATATATATATATATATATATATATATAGCCTTTTATGTGACACATTTGTCCATGTGTCTTGTTCATTTTTCTTTTCTATTGCTTGTTACTGATTGATATGAGTTCTTCAAACATTCTAAAAAGTAATCCTTTGTCAGTTGGGTGAATTGCAAAATATCTCCAAGTTTGTAACTTGTCTTTTTACTTTAAAGCATCTTTTGATAAATAATAGTTCTTAATTTTAATGCAATCAAATATATCAAATTAATCTCTCCTTTTATACTCAAACTTTTGGCCTTGTTTCAGAAAATTCTCCCTACCCCATTCATTTTATACTCATGCAGTTAGCAAGAATTAAAAGTCTGAAAATAACAAATGTCGTCATAGTCGGGACTATGTCATCATCCAATCCAGTGATCAAACACTCCATAACCGAAGACCAATTTTTAAATATCATTACTATAAATAAGCTAAAAACGTTCTTATAATAAATTTAGTTTTCCTAGCATTTGCAATTAATCTGGTCAACATATAATTTATATCCATGTTTTGTAGACCCTAAACTTACAGTGAAAATATAAAACTTACCATCAACATCAGTAGTTGTTAGTGCCTTTCGCATTTCTGAATCACTGAGAGAAATCTTCAAGATGTGAAGGATCATTGGCAGATCATTTACATAAATTTTACCTCTTCGAATTTTACTAAAAATTTTACAGGCTTTCTGAAGTGCTAAACACACATAACAGAACAATTAATTCAACAGAATAATTCCTATTCCCCCCACCTACTGTTAATAAAAGAAAAAGAATAGTCATTAAAAATTAAAGAGGAGAAAAATTTTTGTTACAATTTGCTGCTTTAAAATCAATCTTGTGACTTAGTCCATTTGGAGCCAGTGACACCTCTAAGTATATGAGTCTCCTAAAGAATTCTCAGAAAGTACCAGAAAAGTCCTGCAAAGCTCAAATAGTCAAAGGCTTCTTCATCTTTCCTGGGAATTTTAAATCCTTCTTCTGCACTCCTGTATCATTTAGTATGTACATCAGCTAACACTCTTGGTATTGTGATGGCTTGCCATAATATCCCTCACTAAACTGTCAGCTCCAGGGAGCAGAATTTTTCATTTTTCTAGTCCTGGTGTCTAATTCCAAACAGTTTCTTAAAAATGTGACACTTTGTTTACAGAAAAAAGGCAACAGATGACAGTGCTAAATACAAAAGAAAGACTAAAAATTGGATAAAAGTGACTTTAATAACAGGAATTGTAGTAGAGTTTTTGAGATAGAAATCAGATTTCAATGAAGTGAAAAGTAAACAGCAATTAGTGATCAGCTCTCAATAAATTTATCTGAAAAACAAAGAGTATAAAATTGACACAACATAATGCCTGAGGAAGTGGAAGAATACTGAATCAAAGACAATGAAAAGTGAAGGGAGTAGTCCCATAATCTTTTTTAATGAGACAATAGGGAATGATTGGACATTGTTTACAGGTAAATTTATAGGTAGAAAAAGCAAGGAGTTCAGGAAGAATCTGTTCTTTATTAATTCTCTGTGATAAAGCAAGTCATCTCTTTTTAAGAGCTGAAAAACTAGATGATGGGATTAAGGATTTGAAGATAGGAATGAAAGTTTGAACAGCCACAAAAGGAAACAGGAGAGGGATCTGATCAAAATGTAAAGGGAACGCCAACTGGTGCTAAGTGAAGTAAGAGAAATACAAATGATCTCACTTATATGTAGAATCATTTAAAAAAACAAACTCGGGGCCTCCCCGGTGGCACAGCGGTTGAGCGCTGGGTTGCGAAGCTGCCCGTGGCCTCTGCGGCGCCGGTTCGATCCCCGGCTGCTCCCCGGCCACCAGAGGAGGGTCCCACATGGCGCGCAGACCTCTTCTGCCGCCCGCTGCTCCCCTCAGCAGTGTACTTCGGTCCTTCTGCCTGCTCTGCTCCCTGCTCTGACTCTGGTGAATTCTCTCACCCTCCCGTGCTTCTGACTGTACCCAGTGCATGTATAAACAAAAAACCAAAAAACAAACAAACAAACAAATAAATAAATAAAGCATGCCTCTATAAAAAAAAAAAAAAAAAAGTAAAAAAACAAACTCATAGAATAAGGAGCCAAATCTGTGGTTACCAGAGGCAATGTGTGGGGAGTAGATGAATTGAATGAAGGTGTTCAAAAAGAACAACTTTTCAGCTCTAAGATAAATAATTACTGGGAATGTAATGCACAATGTAATGGATATAGTTAACACTGCTAATGGGATAACTGAAATTTGCTTTAAAAAGTAGTAGATTCTCGGGACTCCCCAGTGGTGCAGCAGTTGAGCTGCCTGCAGCCTCTGCAGCGCCGGTTCAATCCCCGGCCACCAGGCGAGGGTCCCACATGGCACAGCAGACCTCTCCTGCTGTGCCCGCTGCTCCCCTCACCAGTGTACTTAGTCAGTCTGCCTGTTCTGCTCCCCACTCTGGCTGTGGTGGATTCTCTCACCCTCCCGCCCTTCTGACTGTACCCAGTGCTTGTATAAATAAATTAATTAATTAAAAAAAAAAGTAGTAGATTCTGAGAGTTCTTACCACATGAAAAAAACTTTTATTTTATTTTCTTTTTTGTATCTCTATAAGATAATAGGTGTTAACTAAACTTACCATGGGAATCATTTCACAATATATGTGTTAAGCCATGATGCTATATACTATAAACTTACACATATAAGTAAACTTACACATAAGTGCTATACACCAATTATATCTCAATAAAACTGTGGGTAGAGAAGAAATTGTGCCAAGTAACTCCATAAACATCAGAGTGGCCCAAGATAGAAGAAAGTGCAAGTCATGAAGTGAAGGGAAATATAAACCTTAATATTAAGATACCAAGGACTAAATTCTAGAGTATCAGTGAGTCTAGTGCTTACTAATTTATTCACTATACATAACATGCAGACTTTTTTCCAAAAAATAAAAAAATGAACCAGAATAAGCATATTATATTTTGCCCATCTTACCAATAAAAAAAGATATTTATGAATTAAATTATCTATTTAAGCTTGCTCACAGCCAGCAGCATTTGTTATGTCATGCAATATTAGTTGTTAGCATAAGCCATTAGGAGTAAAGAAAGAGACACTAGCTACTAAAACAATTCCTAAGAATCACACAATAAGGAAGTTTTTGAAAGAAATTCCAGAACCAATTAATTACCACTTAATTCTTCTGAGGAAAAATGTCCTATAGGTACTTCTTCATACAATGTCTGGGACAGGTTATAAAGCACTTCATTTCTCCTGTCAAAGAAACAGACACATTAGGGAGCATCAAGGGACTCTGGCGATGGTGCATGGGCAAATTGGTGGTGGGGATTCTACACCTGAGAGGAGAAAGCAAACACTGTACAAAAATGAACAATGATGTAAAATATAAATAAATAAATTATATTTAAAAAATTTTAAATATGCAAAAAAAGAGAAAGCTTCAAATAAACCAAACACACACATACAGAGGCAAACATACAAAGAGCCCATTTAAATATTAGCAAACCTAAGAATAGGCTGAGATTCTCCAGCATATTATTCTATAAGAACTTTTCCAAAACAACTGTCCAAGTGATAGTGAATTACATATTCTTTACATGAGTATTACCACCTTGTTTCTTTTAGACATTTCTCTATGGAGCAGAATATACTCTAGTGGGTAAGTAGTACCCATGATCTACTATCCTTTAGCTGTGATCCAATTTTCCTACTCTTAATTCAGGTCACAGCAAATTTTACAAAAATTTATCATAATAAGGCAAATCAGAATGTCTTTAAACAGCCAAAGAATCCCGGATTTAATAAATTGGTAGTAAAAACATCTCAAAATGGTAATTCATCTGATCCCATAACTTGTAAATAACTGAAATCAAAATGTTAAATATTGGAAAAAATCTTAAGAGTCCTCCAATTAATACATAATTCTTGTACAGATGTGGAAACTGAGGCCCAAAGATATAAAGTGAATTGTACACGTGTAGCATGTGAGGTCAATGAGGACTCAATTCTAAGTTTCAATCCCACACATAATTTGCAAAGTTATACACCATCCTCCCTAAGAACATAGTCTCTTAGTTTGAAAAAAACATTTGGCATACTTTACATGAAAGGAATAGTTGATTCTGGAAAGAAAACCCTCAAATCTGAACACAACATTTAAGCAAGTAATAAAATACAATGATTTAGATACCGAGTAAGAGAGGAAGATGTACAATGGGGTGATAAAGTCTTGTGAACAGTGTACTGATTCAGCAACTTGCATGAAGAGTGTTCTTTCATAGCCATCTTCTGCTTTGATGGCTTCATAGAAGGGGCAATCTAGAGGCAAAAGCAAGAATGTTGGTATCTGATATCACAATGGTAAACCAGCATTCTTGGTTTAATTAAAAGATAATTTTACCTAGGGCCCTCACTTAACTATACTTCTGACATAAAATTGCTTTTTGTAATTAAATTTCAAGTAATTTATACTAAAATTTTAAATAAATATACAGTATTCTTTTGTAAAACCACACTTTTCTTAAGTATGTAACTAATCATTTCCTAATTAAATGGGGTCAATTTAAAGTAATGGATTTTATAAACCAGAGCAAATCTATGATAGAGTGAACACAAGACCACCAGATTAGAGGTTACATATAGAAGCTCTGATTGTGTGAGCAAAATATCATTGAGAACCAACACAGTTATTGAAATAATGTAGATAATTTTGCTTTTATGACTGGAAAAAATATCCACTTAACATTTCACGTGATCCAAAACATGACCCAAAAAAGGTAAGCAGCTAGGCAGAATTTTTTCAAATCCCACCTTAGGTAATAAATATTAAAATTATAGGTATCTTCAATTTTACATAGAACCTAGGGCCTCGACTTTTAAAAACCATGCAAGGTATAGACAGAAGACTCTCAAGCTATACAAGCTTGACAGGAATTGGTACTGAGATCATAGAGGCAATGTCTTCAAAAGGCAATGTTCTCAGCAAGAATGGGCCAGAAAAAAAAAAAATGTATCCTCTCATAGAAGGAGTATGCAGAGTAAAATATGTCTTTCTCTCAACTCCAGTTTGGGAGGGGTAGAGAGAGAACTCCTCTTGATTAGTTACAGCCATAGTTTTGCCCAAACTTCAGTTTAGAATTCAAATCTACACTAAATATATGAACAAGGAAAGTAGAAAAAAAACACTCAGTTAACATAGTCCCAAATTTGTAACACCTCTGGAGTGCATGGCAGAAGTGAACTTGACTGGAGGAGGACACTCTAAACCCAGTGGGGCAGGAGGAAGAGGAGTAAGGGAAAGTGTAGAATGAAAAAAAAAAACATTTAATATTAGCACGTTAGCAATCCAGCTGCCCCACCTCCAGGGAAGTCTGTGGGACTTCAAGATGCACATTTGTAACTAAACACAGAAGGAGGAGAGATTCTGTGACAGTGACCATTAACATACTCAAAGTACCATTGCCTCACTAGACTTCTGGCATAACAGTTTTTTTTTAATTTATTTTTAATTTAAATTTTATTTTTATATTCCCCATACAATCACAACCCCCTTATTTTGACCCCAAGCTCTCCTCTCCCCACCCCCCACTCCCCATAGAGAGTCTCTTGTTCATAGTTATTTGTTGATTTTGATATTTTCTTTCTTATAGTTATTCTTTTTCCTGGTCCCTTATTTAAGTTTTCTAGATTCCTGCTATGAGTGAGACCATCCGGTATTTTTAACAGTTTTTGACTCATTTGGATTGCCAGTTTCTGAAACTCCTGAAAGAACACACCAAAAAGATGCCAGCCAGTACCAGTGGCACAGTGTCCCAACGCATAAGGCAAATTAGAAGACAGGCAGCAGGGAAAAGAAAAACTACAAGCAAAGTAGCCAGCCAGTACCAGTGGCACAGTGTCCCAACACATAAGGCAAATTAGAAGACAGGCAGCAGGGAAAAGAAAAACTAAAAGCAAAGTAGCAACGCCTCAGAAAAAAGACACACCACACAAAAAAAACCCACCCACCAGCTTGCAACTACGGTGACTTGGAAGAACTTCTGGCCTTCCAGAAAAAGATTTTAAAATTGCCGTGATGAAAAAACTGATGGAAGTCATTAAAGAAAACAATGCTCAGAGAAGAATGAAATTGAGTCCTTAAAGAGGGAAGTAAAAGAAATGCGGGAGATCAAAGAATTAATGGAGGTGCTAAAGAACTCTGGGAAAAGCAATGAAAGCAGAATAGATGAAATGGAAGAACGAATAAGTACTCTTGAAGACACAGAAATAAAAAGAACCAAAACAGAAAAGGAAAGAGAAGTACGAAGGAAAAAGACCGAAGAAAGACTTCGGGAACTATCTGACTCCATGAGGAAAGGAAATATAAGAGTTATAGGAATCCCATAAGGAGAAGAGAGAGATGTAGGAACAGAGAAAATATTCAAGGAAATAATTGAAGAGAACTTCCCAAATGTGAAGAAGGAGCTGAAAATTGATATATAAGAAGCAAGAAGAACACCAAACTTCCATGACGAAAGGAAAAATACAGCAAGACACATAATAGTAAAGCTCCCAAGAATCCAAGACAAGGAAAAAATAATGAAGCTGGCAAGAGGGAAGAAACAGATAACATTCAAAGGAAAACCAATCAGACTGACATCAGACTTCTCTGAAGAAACACTATGGGCAAGGAGAGGGTGGAGGGATATAGTCAACAGACTTCAAGACAACAGATGCCAACCAAGAATACTCTATCCTGCAAAGCTTTCCTTTCTTTGTGAAGAAAGAATAAGGAGCTTCCCAGACAAACAGAAACTCTGGAATTTTATTACGACTAAACCCCCACTCCAAAAAATACTACAAGGAGTCCTAAAGCCAGAACCTCAGAGGGACGAATAACAATGAAAGAAGGCCAAAAAAAAAAAAAGTTATTAAAAGAATAAATAAATAAAATCAAAAGAAAGACAAACACAATGGCAAATACAGATGCTAACATATCAATATTAATTCTAAATGTAAATGGACTAAATAAACTCTTCAATAAAAAGACAGAGTCAGTCACAGGCTGGATTAAGAAACAAAACCCAACCTTTTGCTGTCTCCAGGAAACACATTTAGCTACAAAAGATAAAAACAGACTCAAAGTTAAAGGATGGAAAACAATCCTACAAGCAAAAGGACCAAAAAAGAAAGCAGGAACAGCTCTACTTATATCAGATAAAACAGATTTCAAATTCAAAAATGTAAAAAGAGACCCCAATGGTCACTACATTATGATCAAGGGGACAATACTTCAAGAAGAAATAACACTCATTAATATATATTCACCAAATGAAGGAGCACCAAAAAATATCAGACAACTATTATCATCTTTGAAAACAGACATCAGAGAAAACACATACGTAGTGGGAGACTTCAACACACCACTATCCACAATGGATAGATCAACAAGACAAAAAATAAGTAAAGACACTAAAGCTCTAAATAAGGATCTAGAGCGCTTGGGCTTAACAGACATCTATAGAACACTAAACCCAAAAAAATCTGAGTACACATTTTTCTCAAGCGCACATGGATCATTCTCCAGGATAGATCACATACTGGGACCCAAGACAAACATCAACAGATACACCAAGATTGAAATCATACCAACCATCTTTTCTGACCATGAAGGCATCAAACTAGAAATAAACCATAAAAAGAAGGCAAGGAAATCTCCTACCTCATGGAGATTGAAAACCACACTACTGGAAGACCACTGGACTAATGAGGAGATCAAAGAAGAAATTTAAAAGTTCTATGAATTGAGCCTCCCCGGTGGCGCAGCGGTTGAGCGCTGGGTTGTGAAGCTGCCCGCAGCCTCTGCAGCGCCGGTTCGATGCCCGGCTGCTCCCTGGCTGCTCCCCGGCCACCGGAGGAGGGTCCCACATGGCATGCAGACCTCATCTGCCGCCCGCTGCTCCCCTCAGCAGTGTACTTCGGTCCTTCTGCCTGCTCTGCTCCCCGCTCTGGCTCTGGTGAATTCTTTCACCCTCCCGTGCTCCTGACTGTACCCAGTGCTTGTATAAATAAATAAATCTTTTTTAAAAAAAATAAATAAATAAAAATTCTTTGAATTGAATGACAGGGAGGACACCAATTTCCTAAATGTATGGGATGCAACAAAAGCAGTAATAAGAGGAAAATATATAGCAATAGAGGCTCACATCAAGAAACAAGAAAGAACTCAAAAAAACAACCTAATCTCTAAGCTCAAAGATCTAGAAAAAGAACAACAAAAAAACCCCAAAACCAGTAGAAGAAAAGAAATAATAAAAACCAAAGCAGAAATAAATGTAATCGAAACTAAAAAAACAATCCAAAAGATCAATGAAACCAAGAGCTGGTTCTTCGAAAAAATAAATAAAATAGACAAACCCCTAACCAGGCTCACAAAGGAAAAAAGGGAAAAAGCACAAATAAACAGGATCATAAATGAAAGAGGAGAAATCACAACGGACACAGCAGAAATCAAAAGAATAATCAGAAACTACTATGAACAGTTATATGGAAACAAGTTCAACAATCTAGAGGAGATGGACAAATTCCTACAACTCTACAATCACCCAAAGCTAGATAAAGAAGAAATAGAACACCTAAACAGACCAATTACAGGCAGCGAAATTGAAATGGTAATCAAAAACCTCCCCAAAACCAAAAGCCCAGGACCTGATGGATTTACAAATTAATTCTACCAAACGTTCAGAAACAAATTAGTGCCTATCCTTCACAAACTCTTCCAAAAAATTGAGAAGGAAGGGATAATACCTAACACATTCTATGAAGCCAACATTACACTAATACCAAAACCGAACAAGGACAACACAAAAAAAGAAAACTACAGGCCAATCCCCCTAATGAACACTGATGCAAAAATCCTCAATGAAATTTTACCTATCAGAATCCAACAATGTATCCATAAGATAATTCACCACGACCAAGTAGGATTCATGCCAGGAACACAAGGATGGTTCAACATCCGAAAATCAATCAACGTTATCCAACACATCAACAAAAAGAAATATAAAAATCATATGATAATATCAATAGATGCCGAGAAAGCTTTCAACAAAGTGCAACACCCATTCATGATAAAAGCCCTTGAAATTCTTGGGATACAAGGAACATACCTCAACATCATAAAGGCCATATATGACAAGCCAACAGCCAGTATCATTCTCAATGGTGAAAAGCTGAAAGCAATTCCATTAAGATCTGGAACAAGACAAGGATGTCCACTCTCACCACTGCTTTTCAATATAATACTGGAAGTCCTAGCCAGAGCAATAAGACAAGAGAAAGACATACAAGGAATCCAAATAGGAAAAGAAGAAGTCAAACTATCACTATTTGCAGATGATATGATAATATCCATAGAGAACCCCAAAAACTCCACAGAAAAACTAATTCAACTCATCAATCAGTTCAGTAATGTGGCAGGATACAAAATCAACACGCAAAAGTCAGTAGCCTTCCTATACACAAACAATAAATCTGAAGAAGAAGAAATAAAAAAAAAAAAAAACCCATCCCTTTTATTATCAAAACAAAAAAAAATCAAATACTTGGGAATAAATCTAACAAAAGAGGTAAAGGACCTATACAAAGAAAACTATAAAACACTGTTAAAAGAAATAGAAGAAGACACAAAGAAATGGAAAGACAGCCCCTGCTCTTGGATTGGAAGAATAAACATTATTAAAATGGCCATCCTACCAAAAGCAATATACAGATTCAATGCTATTCCAATCAAAATTTCAATGTCATTCTTCAAAGAAATAGAACAATTATTGATGAAATTCATATGAATCACCAAAAACCCCGAATAGCCAAAGCTCTCCTGAAAAAAAAAGAAGGGAATGGAGGCATCACACTCCCAGACTTCAAACTATACTACAAAGCCATAATCATCAAAACTGCATGGTATTGGAACAAGAACAGACACACAGACCAATGGAATTGAATAGAAAATCCAGAAATAAACCCACAGATTTATGGTCAACTAATCTTTGACAAAGGAGCAAAGAATATGCAATGGAGCAAAGAAAGTTGGTTCAACAAATGGTGCTGGGAAAACTGGGTCGCTACATGCAAAAAAATGAAGCTTGACTACTACCTAACACCATGCACAAAAACCAACTCAAAATGGATTAAAGAACTAGACATAAGACCTGAAACCATAAAATACATAGAAAGAAATATAGGCAAAACACTACATGATATGCACATCAAAGACATCTTTACAGACACATCACCCAAAGCAGTGATAGTGAAGGCAAAGATCAACAGCTGGGACTACATCAAATTAAAGAGCTTCTGCACAGCAAAAGAGACAATAACAAAAACAAAGAGAAACCCCACCGACTGGGAGAACATTTTTGCACACAACACTAATGATAAAGGACGGATCACAAAAATCTACAAAGAGCTGATGAGACTCAACAAAAACAAAGAAAATAATCCAGTCAAAAAATGGGTAGAAGAGCTAAAAAGAAACTTCTCTGAAGAGGAAATGCAAATGGCCAACAGGCATATGAAAAAATGTTCAACATCACTTGTAATCAGGGAAATGCAAATCAAAACTACAATGAGATACCATCTTATGCCAGTGAGAATGGCACATATTAAAAAAAACTAGCAACAACAAATGTTGGCGAGGTTGTGGAGAAAAAGGAACTCTCCTGCACTGCTGGTGGGAGTGCAAACTGATCCAACCACTATGGAGAGCTGTGTGGAGATTTCTTGACCTACTAAACATAGAGCTTCCATATGATCCAGCAATTCCACTCCTAGGTATTTACCCAAAAGACACAGAAACATCAATTCCAAAGAGCACCTGTACCCCTATGTTCATCGCAGCACTATTTACAATAGCTAAGCTTTGGAAACAACCCAAATGCCCAAAAATAGATGACTGGATCAAGAAGATGTGGTCCATATACACCATGGAATATTACTCAGCATTCAAAAAAGATAAACACATGCAATTTGCAGCAACATGGATGGAGCTGGAAGGGCTCATGCTCAGCGAAATAAGCCAGAAAGAAAAAGAAACTACCGGATGGTCTCACTCATAGCAGGAATCTAGAAAACTTAAATAAGGAACCAGGAAAAAGAGTAACTATAAGAAAGAAAATATCAAAATCAACAAACAACTATGAACCAGAGACACTCTATGGGGGGTGGGGGGCGGAGAAAGGAGAGCTTGGGGTCAAAATAAGGGGATTGTAATTGTATGGGGAATATAAAAATAAAATTTAACTTAAAAAATAATAAATAAATAAGGAAATAGAAATGATTCAAACATGAAAAAAAAAAGATTAGCACTTTAACACTTGGACTAAATCATAATGAATGTTTGATGGCTAAGGAAAACACTTGAAAGCAAAAGAAATATTTCCATATCTTTATTTACCTCGGGTCTTTTAGTATGTAGTTGCACTTGTAAATTTTTCCTTCTCCTGACTATTTTCCCTCCTGAAATAGCAGAGGATTTTTCATCTTCACATAGGAGTATTGATGTTTCATACCTAAATTGCATAGAAAATTGGAATAATTCCTGAATTGTTTTCTTCCTTTTTCTTTTCATATTTTATTTATGGAAATTTACAAACATATATAAAGGTATACAGAATAATGTGCTGATATCGCTCATGTATCCATCACCCACCTTTAAAATGTACAATCCTATTTCATCCTTAACTCGACTGCCACTCCCATTCCTTATTATTTTGAAGCAAATTCCAGTATCAATTATTTCATGCGTAGATATTCTAATATGTGTTTCCACAAGGTGTTTTTCAATAATTATCCTATTTTCTTATTGATTTTTAAAATTTCTGCTTCTCTATAGAATTGAGGCTACCAGAGGGGGAAGAGATGGGGAGAAAAAATTGGGGAAGGTACACAATGGACCATGGTAGACAAAAGGTGCTTTGGTGAGGAGTGTGATGTGTAACATACACTGTTCACAATAGCCACAGTATGGAAACAATGCCCAACAAATGATGAATGGATTAAGAAGATGTGGAGGGAATTCCACACAGATTCAATGTAATCCCTATCCCTTCAGCTTTGTTAAAAAAAAAAAAAAGAGAGCTGTAAAAAACAAATCAATGTAATCTTTCCATTTGCAACAACATGAAGGGATTTGAGGGAATTATGCTAGGTGAAATAAATCACAATGAGAAAGACAAATACTGCATGATTTCCTTCACTTGTGGAATATAAGGGGAAAAATTGAACAAATGAAACAAAAACAAATACTTAAGACTCTGACAACAAAGCAGTGGGTACTAGAAGGTAAAAGGGGAAGATGGAATAGCTTGGTAGTGGATGGTGGCTAGATATTTGGTGGTGGGTGTAATATAGAATATACAATTGCTGAAATGAGAAACTATACACCTGAAATCTATGCAGTGTTGTAAACTGTTACTCAATAAAAAAACAAAAACAATGCAAAAAAAAAAAGACTCAAGTATAAGCTGCCTCCAAGAGACACTCTTAAGTTTTAAGGAAACACACAGACTGAAAGTTGAAGGAATGGAAAAGGTTCCTCCATGCAAATGAAAGCCAAAGAGGTCACAAGTAGCTATAATTATAGCTGACAAAATAAATTTTAATGCATGTTTTTATGCCAAAGACTGTGATAAGAGATAGACAATCATCATATAATGATACAGGACTGAAATAATCAAAAGAATTTAGCAATTATAATTATTTATACACTCATAATACAGGAGCAGCACAAAGATATATAAAGAAAATATTAATGGTACTGAAGGTAAAGACAACAATATAATAATAGCAGGGGAAACTTCAACATCCACTATTAATAATGGATATATAATCCAGCTAGAAAATCAAATGGAAACATTAGAATTAAATAAGACATTAGACCAGATGAACTGAATAGATATATACAGAACTTTCTATACAACAACAGAAGAATACACATTCTTCTCAAGCGTACAAGAATTCTCCAGGATAGATCATTTGTTAGGCACAAAACAAGTCTTTAAAAACTTAAGTAGATTACAATCATATGAAGCATCTTTCCAGACCACATAGTATGAAACTGGAAATCAATTACAAGGACAAAACCAGGAAAATCACAAATATGTGGAGATTAAATGACATTCTTCTGAACCACCAATGGGGCAAAGGAAAAATCAAAAGGGAATTTAAAAGTATCTTGAGACAAATTAAAATGAAAATACAATATATGAAAGCTAATTGGATGCAACAAAAGCAATTCTAAGAGTGAAGTTTAGTGATAAATGACTACGGAAAGAAAAAAGAAAGCTCTCAAGCAAACAATCTAACTTTATACATCAAAGAGCTAGGGGGGAATAAACTAAGCTCAGAGTTAGCAGAAGGAAGGAAAAAAGATCAGAGCAGAAATAAATTAAACACTAAAAAAAAAGACAATAGAAAAGATTGATGAAACTAAGAACTGGTGTTTTCAAAAGGTAAACAAAGGTAACAAAGATTAGCTGGACTAAGAAAAAAGAGGACTCATGAATAAAATGGAAATGGAAGAGGAAACATTACAAGTGATAACACAGAAATACTAAAAACCCAGTTCTCCCCCTGTATTTCTCCTTTACTCTCAACTACTGCCACACTCGCAATGCTTCTGACACCAAATTGGAAGGGAAGGGGATTCCCTACCAAACAATTCTTTGCAACACCAGCCAGATGCCCCTCCATTAAACTCAGTTCTCACATCATCTACTCGGAGATAGCGTTAGATCCCACAGGTTAAGGACTTTATCTCATGAGACTGCGCCAAAACTCACTTCAGATGCCTTTTGCAAGTCCAGGCTGTCACCTATGCTTCTGGCAATCAGAAATTTCTACAACCCCTTCCTTGGGTTTGCTAAATTTGCTAAAGGGGCTCACAGAATTTGGAAAAACAGTTACATGTTTACCAGTTTATTAAAGGATATGATAAAGGATACAAATGAACAGCTAGATGAAGGGTGAAGTCTGGGAGGGTCCTGAGTACAGAACTCCTATCCTCACAGACTTGGGGTGTATCACCTTCCTGTTACATGGATGTGCTCACCAACCTGGATTATGTCTGAACTCCCCACTACTAGGATTTTTACAGAACTTCATATAGGTATAACCAATTATTAACTCCATTTCCATTCTCTTTTCCCTGTGAAGGGCTTCATTTTGGGTTCTCTTAAGCTTGCAAAAGTATATCCCATTAAGTACAATCAGAGTTTAACTTGCATTTTTTTGTGTTCTGGCTTCCAACACCTAAATTGAGGTGAAAATCTCTTTTCTATCATTTTAGAAAAGGTGATGTATTTTTTGCTGTCAATATTCTTTGATGGTAAGTTGGTTGCAGAAGAACTAGAACCATCACAGGATAACTCAATATTTTCTTCTCCCTAGGGAGCAATCAAGAGCCACGGTCAGTCATATTCTCTTTGCATATAAATTAAATAAGACATCTGAGTCAAATCTTTCACTAAAATGCTATTTTACTAAACTGGTTTATTGTTTTAATTAGTTTTCCATGGATTTTTTTAGGGTTCTCTTTATATGTTATCATATCATCTGCAAATAATGATAGTTTTACTTCTTTCCCTATTTGGACTGCTTGTATGTCTTTCTCTTGCCTAACTGCTCTAGCTAGGATTTCCAGTATTGTATTGAAAAGCTGTAGTGAGTGTGGATATCCTTGTATTGTTCTAGAAGTTGAAAGAAAGGCTTTGTTTTTCATCACTAAGAATGATGTTAGCTGTAGGTTTGTTGTATATGGCTTTTGTTATGTTCAGGTACACACCTTTTATCCTGAGTATTTCAAGGGCCTTCATCATAAATGGATATTGGACTTCATCAAATGCTTTCTCAGTATCTATTGATAAGATCATATGGTTTTTATTTTTCTTTTTGTTGATATGCTGAATTATAGTAATTGATTTTCAGATGTTGAGCCATCTTGTATCCCTAGAATAAATCCCACTTGGTCATGGTGTATAATACTTCTGATGCATTGTTGGATTCAGTTTGCTAAGATTTTATTGAGGATTTTTGCATCTGTGTTTATTAGGGAGTTGGCCTGTGGTGGGTTTTTTTTTTTGTTTTTTTTTTTTTTTTTGTTGTTGTTTTTTGTCTTTGGTTTCAGTATTAGTATAATAATGGCTTTGTAAAATGTATTTGGTAGTATTACTTTCTCAATTTTTTGAAAGAGTTTTTGTAGGACAGGCACTAGTTTATCTTTGAACCATCTGGTCCTGGGCTTTTGTTTGGGAGAGGGTTTTAATTACTGTTTTGATTTCACTGCCTGTAATTGGTTTGTTTAAGTTTTCTATTTCTTCTCTATTCAGCTTTGGATGATTGTATAGTTCTAAGAATTTGTCCATCTCCTCTAGATTTTTCAACTTGTTTGCATATAAATGTTCATAGTAATCTCTAATTATCCTCTGGATTTCTGCTGTGTCTGTTGCAATTTCTCCTCTTTCATTTATGATCCTATTTATTTGAGTTTTGCCCCTTTTTTTTCTTTGTGAGCCTTGCTAGAGGGAAAACAGTGAAAATTAAGGGAATCTCCTCACTCTTTTGCTTCTGGAAAATGGATTAACGCAAAGAATCCTGGTTCCCATATGATTTAGTTAAGACTTAAAATGGATGACACCTCTTTGTTTGCCTATGACAAAGTCAAACATACAAACACCCTCAAAATTGCTTTTCTTTGCCTCATAAATGATTAGCTGAACAGTGTCATCCTGCTGATTAATCAGACAAAAATGCTTTTTAACCAAACTTTGGTAAAGATTCTCTCCTTCCTCCAGGCATTTGAACTTTGGCTCACCCTCAGCCTGAGCCAGCACACAGCCTCTCCAGAGAATACTGTGACCTCAGAGTGAAACATAAAGTATTTAATTAGTAAAGGAAAACCTGAATTTTTTCAGAGAAAATGGCTTATTTAAGTATCTTGGGGTAGGTAGAACTTGATAGAAAGTCCACATGGCTAAGGTATAAAGAATGAAGAAGTGAACCTGTTATGACTGGAGAGGGAGATTGTGACAGAATATAAAGAGCTTTGCAAACCTAAGTAATGGATTTTGATCTAAATACTAAATACTAAATACCACATGGCTAAGGTATAAAGAATGAAGAAGTGAACCTGTTATGACTGGAGAGGGAAATTGTGACAGAATATAAAGAGCTTTGCAAACCTAAGTAATGGATTTTGATCTAAATACTAAAAGTAAAATTATTGAAACAAAAAAACAAAAAAAACATTCTCCAGTACACTTACCCAATCACACCACTCTTTCATCCCACTTTCCCATATCCAGTTCATCTATCCTTCTTTACTCCTCTCTATGAAATAAAATCCCTTTTTTGCCTAGTTATTGAGATGTCTGCAGATCTTTTGATCACAGGTTTTGCTATTGAAACAGTGCCCCCTCCTCTTATTTCATTAAATCCTTTTCCTCCCTTATGACAATCCTTTAGAAAAAAGTGCCTTCTTATCAAGTTCAGATTTTTTTTTTATTCAATACAGATCTGACCAATGGATAGCAGCATCCCCTGAATCAGATAAGAAGACTAAAAAAACTTGCTATCTTTTACATTACCTTTATACTAGACTCCTATATCATTGATTACATTACCTACAGCCTCTCCTGTAAATTAAATCTGGTCTCCTGAAAAATTATCCTGGTCTTTATCCCCAAAAAGACTTATAATACACCACAAAAATATCTCTTGATACTGCATGGATTACTGGGATAAGATTTTAATATATGACCACTAGAAGAACTCAAAAGTCACTTCGGTTATTAGACAAGATCCTATGACCTTATCACTCTAGGAATTTGCTTACTGATTATGGATGTGAGGTAATATAAACTAATAAAGGAAAGGAATAAATCTTTAGAAAGTTTTGAAAAAATACCTGGCAGAGTAAATGTATTTTAGTTTCCATCTTTCTGTTTAGAGATAAATTCTTCCCTTGAAACCTCTAAGGTCTTCAACAAGTGTAAATGAGAAATAGCACAAAAGGATTTCCTGCAGAGAGAGAGAGAGAGAGAGAGAGAGAGAGAGAGAGAATGAAAAAAATCATGAATCATATACCTGTTTAGGAAATTTAAGCAACTATATTTACCTACCTAACTGAAGTCTTACCTTCAATGTAACACTTATGGCATATCTAATAGACATTTCCCCTACCCAGATCTGTGTACAAAAGTTAGAAAAAGCAATTAATAGATCATAAATAACAAAGGACCATTCAATCATTCAATCCCTTAATTTTACCTTTTGTGGTATTAGGAGAAGTAGATAAATCCAAATTCAAATGGCATGAAATGTAGAGGATTTCTGTAATATTTATTCAATGAAGCCCAGGGAACAGAAGTGATAACAGCAGTAATCACTAATGTTGGCAGCTAACTATGTAAGACATTACAATTAACACTTTGACAAGAATTATTTCTTCTCTTCTTCACAACTCTTCTTTAAGAAATTATTGTTTTCCTTACTTTAAAGATGAGAAGAATAAAGACTTAGATCAAGTTGCCCAAAATTACAGTCAACAAAGAGTGGAGTCAGGATTTGAATTCAGGCAGCTTGATTCAAGAGCCCACAGTCTTCAAGACCACACATTGCCTCTTAAAACAATACCATTGCAAACAAAAGATATCTTAGCCTGTTTCAACCAAAGATTTCCACCTTGTGTAAATGTGATAACCAATACTTAGAAATTGCCAAAATTTTCATATTTTTTTCACTCATATCTGAGTCACATTTGACAAACTATTACATTAGTTAAATTTTCATATTATAAAGTATTAACTGTAAGTGTTAATATTCCTATATGATAGAGATAATACTTAAATTTCCTATTTATTTCTGAAGGATACTATTTTCTGTTTATTACTGTTGAATGTGGTATATCCAGGATCCCTGAAATTCAAAATACATTAAAAAATAAAATGAAAAAAATGAAATCAGATTAAAAATACCCATATCAGCAGATATTAGGAAGCTATACAGGTTTCTCAAGCAATTCACTCCAGGTAATCTCTTCTAGATCTTCTCTAAACAGTTCAATCTTCACTTCTAAACTTCCTGGGCATAGCACTTACCACCTTTGCTATTCTTCTTGTCTTCATTGTTCAACTGGCACTAGTCATTTGTCTTATATTTTTATTTAAATATATACCACATAGATAGCTGTTATATCAATTATAGTCTAAATTTCTAAAGAAAGGACAAGATATAATTCTTTGAAATATTACTCAAAGTACCAAGCACTAGGCCATATATATATGTGTGTGTGTGAGTGTGTGTGTGTATATATATATAAAAAATACTACATTATGTTATATGTATAATGAATAAAGGGAGAAAAAGAAGAAAGGAATTCATCCCCCCACTGAACTAACCAAGAGTTCTTAAGTCACCAACTACTTAATTAAGCAGAGTAAACATGATTTAAGTAATTTTTGAAAGGAAGAATTGTTTGATAACTTATTAATCTGCTTATCAAGTTGGCAGGTCTTAGCTAGATGAATCAAGCACCACATAACCCTCTCCAAGCTAAGAGGAAAAAAAAAAAGAGCACAGAAAGTTTCTTCCCCTGACAACAGGCTTTTCAACTCTTTTATTACTGGAACATATATATACACCCTCTTCTCCATCTATTCATTGATCCCTCTTCCCATGAATTAAATGCAAATATATTTCATTATTGTTATGTGCTAGGTAGGCTCTCTTCCAGGCTCCCAGGAAAACAGTGAGCAAAACAGAAAAATAAACATTCTTGCCCTAATGAAGTTTACATTTTAGTCAGGAGGAGAGACAATAAAATAAGGAAAACATGTTATCTATAATAAGCACTAAGGGGGAAGAACAAAGAAGGGAAGGATAATATGAATTATTATGGGGGGGTGTTAGAGATGCAGGAAACAGATAAAGGTTCCCTACTGAATGGGAGTCTTTTGAGTACAGACCTGAAAGAATTAAAGCAGAGAATCAATGAATATAGGGAAGGGTATTTCAGTTAGTGAGAAAAGCAAGCATAAAAGCTCTGAAGCAAGGAGCCTGAATAGTCAAGGAACGGTGGGAAGGCCCAAGAGGCTGAAGCAGAGAAAGCAAATGGGGAAAGAAGAGGAGATGCGAGATTTCAAGGGAGGGAGGCAGATCATGGAGAGTCTCTTGATGAAGATAAGCACTTTAGTTTGTACTCTGAGAAGATGGAAGCCATGCAGTTTCCATCAGAGAGATGACATGATCTAAAGTCCTTTCTGAAAGAATCACTGTAGTTTCTATGGAGAAAAATCAGGTAGGTCTGATTTCCTAAAAACCAAGGGGAAAAAAACATGCTTCAAAAGAATGAGTAATAATTAGTGACAAATCTACTGTTAAGTAAAATGAGTACTGAATGACTCATTAGGTTTTGCAATGTGGAGAAGACCAACAACCTTAAGGCAGCCATTTGGATGGTACACCATGAAGATAAGGTCCTAAGAGTAAATTCAAGAGAGAATAAGGGAGAAAAGCTGGAGACAGTAGAGAGGGCTCTTTGAAGGAATTGTTCTCTAAAGGGAAAGCGAAATAGGGTAGTAGCTAAAGCATGTTCATATACTGATAGGAATGATCTGGTAGGGGAGCAAAAAAGTGATCATACAGGAGGGTAAAATGATTCTCACGCGGGAGACAATATTCTCAAGTAGGAGAAAACAGATGGGGTTTAGGGAACAAGAAGAGGGTTTAGCCTCAGCGAAGAACGTACATGTTAATAGGAGATATGACAGAGTAACTGGGCATAATTACACCTAAAGTATGTGAGATGTGTTTATGGGACGCTGTGGAAACCATCTCTAATTGTTCTAGTTTTCTTACTGAACCAAGAAGAAAGAATAAGGGTGTGGAAAGGAGTTGCGAGACTGTTGAGATGAGAGGCATTATAATAAAATAATGATCAAGGAGAGTGGAAGAACTAATAATCCAGGGGAATCTCGGGGCCTCCTGAGCTTACCAATCATGAACTTAGAGTGAAACCAATAAGCATGGTTGTTTTTCTCCAGCACCTTCAAAACAGAAATGCTGGCACTCAGAACGCAGAGATCTAGATTTAATCTATGATTTAGCCAAGAAAGTAAAAGGAACTGAAAAAGTGACTAGGAAACGGGGTGAGGGGTGGGGGAGGCTGTAAGGGAATGGTTTTAATTATTGACCAGGAAACTAAAATTGAGTAGGCAGGTGAGAAGTAAGAACAACAGCAGGTGACTTTTTTTTTTTTTTAAATATCCTCAAATGGGAGGATTCCTTGTTTATTGTTCAATTGCAGATTGACCTGAAAAATCTAGTCTAATTCTTTAATTAGATTGAGGGAACTGATACACAGAGGCTGTTATTTGCTCACACATTCTGCACAAAAAATGGTATCAAACCCAGGCCTCTGACTCCCGAACCCAAACCCCCAAATCCACTGCTTCTTAGTAAACCAGCAGGGAGAGCCGAGGCAGAAAAAGGAAGAATCCAAAAAAACTCCCAAAGTATAATATTTGTTTTGATTTCATTTAGTGCTTTAAATTTCATTTAAAGCACATTGTGCTTTCACAGTCACACTTATGTGGCGACCTGCCTGTCCCCACCTTCACAGACCAACTGGCTGCTGCTTTCTAATCACTATAGGGTGACACCCCATAAAGAACAGCCCGGCTTTATTATAATTAGTCTTTTTCCTGGTCCCTTATTTAGGTTTTCTAAATTCCTGCTATGAATGAGAACACCTGGTATTTTTCTTTTTCTTTCTGACTTATTTCTCTGAGCATGATCCCTTCCAGCCCCATCCATGTTGCTACAAATTGCATGAGTTTATCTTTTTTGATTGCTGAGTAATATTCCATTGTGTATATGTACCACATCTTCTTGATCGAGTCATAAAGTAAAATTCAAAATCAACAAGCAACTATAAACCAGCGACACACTGGGGGGCGGGGAGGAGGGATTAGGGTCAAAATAAGGGGGGTGGGAATTGTATGGGGACTATAAACAAGATGAAAATGCATACATTGTGCAAAAATGAAAAATGATGTAAAAAATATATAAAATAAAATAAAAATAAATACACAACAACAACAAAAGAACGGCCGGGCTTTCCTCTCACACCACCTCCCTCACAGCCACCCTCCCTCGCGCTTCCAGCACCGTGGCCCGCATGTCCACAACCAGGAACTGCACCCACAACTTCACTCCATCTCCTGCCATTAACGCTCCACCATCACATGGGTCACCCCCATTATCGTCCATGCATAAGGAATGTGGGTGAGCATCCTCCTCATACAGGCCCCTACGCCCCGGGGGACTCCACGGGCTGTGCCCTGAGGCAGCGTGTGACTTCTTTGGAGAGAGGAGACTTGGAGCCAATAACTAGAGAATGAAGCGTCCCAGGAGGGACCTCAGTGTCTGCGCAGCGCTCAGGGTCGTTCCCGACCACATGACCTCCAGACCTTCTAGAATGATCGACACTTCTGAGGGACCTCAGGAACAGGCCTGTGATCCCGCAGGCTGCCCCTGGTCTGTCACCTGACTGCCCTTTCTGGAACCTGGGCCCCAGTCCGTTACTGCTCTACTCCGTCCCTCGCACGCTGTCGCCCTCTCGCCCTCCGCCTGGAGGCTCTTCCCTTCTCCTCAGTCAGTCTCGCCTCCCTACTCGGTGGCCTGACGGGGACTCCCCGCCCCCCGCCCCCCCTCACCGCCGGCAGTCGGCTCCTCGGCCGCGGGCAGGTGCCACCTGCGGGCCTCAGCCGCTCCCGCGCCCGGCGCTCTCGGGCTCCGCCTTCCAGACTCCCGCGCCGCGAGGCCCCGCCCCGGGCCTGCTCGGGCTCGACGCTCCGCCCACCGAGCCGCCCCGGGGAGCGCGGGGCCAGCGCACGGCCGCCCCTCCGCACCCGCCGCTCGCGGGCTCCCGCGCGGCCGGCCTCCCGCCGCCTGCCGCCTGCCGCGCCGCGGCCCGGCCGCCCCACCTCACAAGGGCCTGTGACCTCACCCGGCGCCTGGGCCCGCGCGCGCTGCCCGCCTCCCGGCGCCGCGTCTCGTCCCGCGCGCCCGCACCTGCTCTCCCGGGCGCTGCCCGCCCCCGGCGCCCGGGCCCGGGAACCTGAGCCCCCTGCAGTGTTCGCCTCTGGCCAGGCTTTGCCTCCCTCCCGCCCTCCCTGGTGAAGAGGCCCGTCCTTCTCGCTTGGTCAACGGCTCGAAGCCGTTTGTCCCACCGCTTTACGTTTTCTGAAAGTTGTTCCCGCTGCCTTCCAGGGGCCGAAGGATGGCTTTTGAGAGTAAGAAAGCCATGCGCCCTCCCAGAAATGGCATTTGCTGGGCATCGCCTGCTCCTCTCGTTCACCTCTCGCTGTCGGTGAGGGGCCGCGGCGCGCTCACCTGCAAGGGAGGCCCGCAGATCGTGTTTATTCTGAGTCGCGTGCGCCCAACTAAAAATCAAGAGTCTGATACTATGTGAAAAGGGGAAAAGATTCTGGAGCACAATTCATAATCTGTCACAAAGTGGTTATCAGAATCAGGAACAGCAAATCAATATTGTTCTTTTTCTTAAAATATTTCCATTGGCTGCTAAAGGACCTTTCTGCAACCATCACTGACCTCTCCAAAGAATCGTGCCAAATTGTGTATGAATCATGGGGAAACCCAACTAATAGATCAGAGGGGGAAAATATGAAACTTTTCTCTTACAAAGTCCTTTTCAGGGACACTGCTAAAGAATAATTTATAATGGAGGTTTTGCCTAAAAACTCTTAAATTTCCTAAATGTTCCTCTCTATATACCACGTGTGTACGTTAGTGTACTGTCAGAAAATACACATCTGATTAAAAATGTTTCTTTTATGCAGGAGATTGGAGAGACATCACTAGGACATTAGCAGCTGCAAAGAGTGCAATCATATTCCTGACCAATGTTTTCCTTTCACATACAAACATTCCTGAGAACCACGTGAAGTGGATTTTTAAATTTTCTTTAACAATGTGGTTAACCCCAATCACATACATTTAAGACTGCCTCCATATGTGGTCGTCAAACTAAAATTAGGGATATATGTTTCCAGAAATACATGTATTTGCATATAAATATATATACATATGCATATTACAAACCAAATAGAAGTTATTTTCAAAAGTATTAAGTGACTTCAAATATATACTATTTTTCCTTACATCATTATAAAACATAAAAATGAACATACTGTAATTTCAAGATGATCTATTTAAAATGGTCCATGTGGTCACTAGCTACTATAGAGGTCGGACTACAGAAGTCAAGAGTTAAAGGATTACAAATATGATTTGACATACAGCTTTTCACTTCATTTTCACATAAAATCCTCCATTTTCATAGACATTTAGTCATCAGTCACCATCATGTAAATAAAACAAAGTAAATCTTACAAATTTTCACCATAAAAGGTCTGTCTGTGTTCACATAATCTTTTTATGATGTCATGCATTGTACTGTGTTTAAAAAAAATGTACATTATGGAAAGAATGTAGGACTCAAAGGCAGAGATTACCTTATGAGTGCTCTGTAAAGTACTTCAGTCCCACACTGTTGGTGCTAAATAAAATTTAAATAACAAAAAATGGAATTCTAAAGTCTTATTTCTGCATCCTCTAAGACATTAATGTTAACAATTAATGCTGTAAGAGTATTTTCTAGCTTCAGCTTGATGCACATAAAAAGTTTTAGGTGCCTGCCAAGTATCCTATTGGCAGTTTTTTCTCTGTGATTCTGAACTATTACTTCTTTTAGTTTTTCATGGAAATTTGTGGCTGTGAGTGAACCCAAGAAGCCTGTGATCATTTAACTTGGGAAATAGAACAAAAGTAGATCTTTATGTTTTGTGGACATATATTTGATTTTCTGAAGACAATTTCTGTAAGACAATTTCTGTTCTTAACCTTAAAGTAATTGAGCTGAGCTGACTTGCTGTAAACTTCTAAGCTAGGAATCAGTTGTTCTCAAACTGGATCATGCATCAGAATTACCAGGAGGGCTTATTTAAAAAAAAAAAAAAAATCACTGGGCTCCACCCCCAAAGTTTCTGACTCTGCAGTTCTGGAATGGGGCCTGTAAATATGCATTCCTAACATTCCCCAATTGCTATTAATGCTGCTGGTTCTAGAACCATACTGTGAGACCCACGGCCCTAAATCAAAGTTAGGTATTTAAATGATGCTGTAAATAACTCGCCATTAAACCTTTATTTTACCAATTTGTGCTTTCTGCAAATAAAACCTAGGTTAAATGGACAATCTGATCTGTGAGATTACATGTGGTCTGAAATAATCTCCAGTTTGAAAAACAAAAACTCCTAGAACAGTAACAACCTACTCACTTTTAAAATGTTATTAAAGTCTAAAAAAAAAGTTCCAGTTCCTATGGTAGTCATCATTCTGTTACATTTGGAAACATGTTTGTTCTAAAATAATCATTTCTGAGGCAATGACACTTATTCTTTTCACCCAAAGGAAACCGAAATAACAACACAGGAAGCACAGGGCAGCCATAGGCCATTAAATGAAAGCACATTTAATTCACTGTTGCACAACTCAAACACAAGGAGTGGTTAGGCAGTCAGGACGACACTTAAGTAAATTCACGAATACTTAACAAAGAGAAGTATCTTGAAATCATGGATCATCTAGAAACAACTGAGAGGTAAAGGACAGACTCCTTATGTGACAACTTGTCAGGAATGTTCAAAGTTTTGCATTATTGTCCATGAACCCTGAGATTGAAAATAAATTATTTCCAGAAGAGATGGGCACAAATACCTTCTTTGGGTAGTGTTGTTAGATGCTAAAATACTGCTTAGATGTTCACCCTACATGATGGCAAAACTGACTGCTACTTGCTATTTCATGAATACAACTCTGAGCTCTCCCCACACATAAATAAACAGTACTGGTCTTCAAGGCCATAAGCCTCATTCCAGAAGCTTAGGCAAGGTTCCTACTGATTTTTTTCATCCTTGGGATGGATACATATGCTTCCACCTCTGATAGAGTTTCTTCATATAATATATCTCAAAAAATGTCCAACCACTACTTTCATGTACTCTTGGCTCTATAGCTGAAGGCTACAGCCAAGTTCTAAACATCTTGGAACTGTGCTCAACCCTCCCCCATTTATCTGTCTACCCCTTTACTACCCCCTACAGCAAGCAATAATCCATGAATGAGACAGGGCTTGGTCATTTGCCCCATTCCCAGTTTAAGACTTATTTTCAGTATTAACTGAGACACAGAACGTGGACACAGAATACACCTTTCAACTACTTCTGGATGCCTCATCACCTAATACATGGATGCGAAAGTGTGCAAAGTGAATTTAGAAATAATAACACAGTGGAGATGTTATCTGCTAACAAAAGTTGGAGAAGGGGTTCTAAGAGAGGACAGAATGAGGCTGGTTTATTGAGAAGGGTAATATGGAATGATATCTCTTGCCAATGCCAGGTCTCTCATACCTCCCAACTGAAATAACATAGAGTTTCAACATCCCACAAAATCTGCAGGTTTGATGCCATAGTATGGCCCAGCAGCTTAGGATGTTAACACTTAAAGAGACCTTCTAGACTATCTGGACGAAACCTATCACTAAACAATGGAGTCCCAGAGAAAGAAGTGATAACCTTAATTAAGGTCAAAGATTCCTTGGTTGCAATAGTGAGGCCAGGACTTATATTTTCTGATCATCAGACAACTGTTAACTGGTCCGTCCTTTCTTCCTCAAAGGGAAAGGATGGTTGTTAATATTGAACTGGCATGTCCATATGTTCATCCCCACAGGTATTTAGGATAAGAAAGACCTTACAGACCCAGAAACTGGGCAGCAACTTGCTATGAATGATGCCAAAGGGGAGTGCCTCTACCCTGATCGAGTCTGTGATTTTTTTTTATATTCTCCTTCCTCCTCATCAAATAAAATCACAGATATAATGCAAGTGTGTTTATATACATGTTCCTTTAGGTTACGCTAGCCTCATCGTGGTTTCAGGTGCCCAATGAGTAAAAGTATGTAGAATTGCACTTGTGGCCTCTCAGATTAAAGACTGAGTTAAAATGAGGTTGCCCAGTCATTAGAATAGGCCACATATGCTGAAACAACTGGCCCGTCATTTCACCCTGGACTTAAGTCCAGCGGACTCAGAGACCCACGGTAGAGATTCCTTCATAAGACACCCAAGAGGTAGATAAATGCAATTAGCCCCATGGATGAATATAGCACATAAACCCAGGGTTGGGCTTGTGGAGGTGCTGTAGACAAGGAGCAGAATACCTGAAGAGGGGGGGAGGGGGAGGAGAGGGAGCCAGACCTCTAGTTCTAACCATAGCACTCTTCCTGGGAGAAATTCCCACATAGCAACTGTCTATAACAGTGAGAGTGAGCACGCTAGAGGTAAAGAGGTGGTGCTGGTCCAAGGGTAACACACCTCAAGATTAGAACTGCTTATGAGGGCAAATCTGAAGGACTCTGATCATGATTTGCAGACCCTGGCATACATGACCCCTGAGGGGGCCTGCCCTCCTCACACCCAAGGGACTGAAGAATTAGGTAGCAAGGACTCCCCTTCAGAGAGAACCATGCTGGACTGAGGTGATGGTTAAACGCATAGGCAGCTCTGGCAGTTCTGCTCTCTCCAGATTCCTCCTTCCACTTGAGGGAAGGGGAAGAAGACGGGGGGTTCAGGTGAGACAACAGTCTGCAAAACCCAGTAGTTCCCACCATAGCCACTGAGACCAAGGACCAAAATCTCAGGTAGAGTCAAAGTTTGCTATTTCTTCCTCTGGAATAGAGGCCTCGGCCCTGCCCTTCTCTACAGGGAGAACGGCACAAGAAGGAAAGTTGACTTCTCACTGAGGTAATGAAAAACATCTGTTTAGCTATGTAGGCCACTCTCAGGTAAAGCAGGAAGAATCCCTGAAGAGAGTTTCTGAGGACGAAGGCTGAGGAGCTCTATCTGGAACACATCGCAAATTTTAAATTACACATTCCCCCAGCACATGCACACACACACAGGCACAGAGACCCACACTCCCACGTGCTGACATTCTCCCAACCCACCCCACTCCGAGCCCCCAGTCCTGCCCCACAGTTAGTGTCCCTGTAAACATGGTAGCAGAGACGCCCACAATCCTGGGACAGTCTGACAGTGATCTGAGGAAGGCAGCTGGTCACTAAGT
This sequence comes from Talpa occidentalis, assembly GCF_014898055.3. Taxonomy (NCBI): domain Eukaryota; kingdom Metazoa; phylum Chordata; class Mammalia; order Eulipotyphla; family Talpidae; genus Talpa; species Talpa occidentalis. The sequence goes on along the minus strand of NW_023605083.1, from coordinate 123,595,757 downwards.
GCCCCGGTAGGTGATGTTGGTGAAGGTGGAAGTGGCCTCTTTATACAGTGGGTTGTTGGCCTGCAGAGAGGACAGAAGAGTGTGTTACAGCGAATCCTCAATTCTTTCCTCCCCTCAAGTTTATCTTTTGTCTGAGAAGTTTGCTCTCTGGAATACCACTGATAAACAGCTTAACACTCATTTTAGTCTCACATTCACTCTTCAGATGGAAATTGGGAGGAAATAAGAGGAGAGAGAAGGTAGAATGCCATGCTGCTACTATTTCTAAAAGGCTGACCCCAAAAGTAACTCCTGTCATAACCTAATTGCCTCCTATAGCCATAAAATGTACTTCTCTGTACTCAATTTCTGATCTACAAATCGGGAATAATATTGCCTACCACATAGGGTTGTTGCAGGGATGAAAAAATTAATACATAAAAAGCATTTAGATCAGTTCCTGACACATGGTAAATCCTCAAAAATGTTAGCTTTTATTGTATTTTTTTTTTGGTTGTGTTTAATGCTTTGGACTTTGTTAGTATGTAATGTACTGTATATCCTTAATACAGGATTCTCTAGTTTGTCCTGTCTCCCTCAATGGAAGAATAAGTTGCCTTTTTCATCTCTCAACAGTGTTCAGAGCAGAGCTTGGTCCTATTTTGCTCAGTCACACTCACTGGTGTGGCCCATGGTCACTAGGGATAGAGAGAGAATCAGGTGGTTTTCAGGAGGTATAAGGACCATGGAACAGTCTGACCACCTTGCAATTTCCAGAAAAGCGCCTACCTGGGAAACTGTGGTGCTGGCTAGCCTGACCACCTAAGCTTCTGCCGCCTCCACCTCAAAAAAAAAAAAAAAAAAAAGCCCTGCCCAGCCCAGCCTCTTACCGTGTCCCATTTTGCTCTAGCTCTCTCTTCCTCAAATTTAGCAAACTCCTTCCGGTCATGGATGGTGATGAGGAGCTTCCAGATGAGCAGAGTAGCAAGGCCAATGAGCAGAATGGCCCCCATCACTGAAAGCAGGACCACCAGGATGTCAGGGCCCTTGGGACACTCTGTCAGGAGAGAATACAGAGCAGGGTGGTTGTGAAGGGAGCAGAAATCACTGGAACTGGCTATGGATAAGACTGTCTTGACAAAGTACTAGAAAGTTCTCTAAAAGGAACAGAATTTATAAAATGAGCTGATTAATTTTTTCAAGGCGTGGTCAAATCTTTAGGGTGGTCATCTGTTCTGAGTATGGTAAACAGAGACTGTGGGCACCTGCTTTTGAGCCTCGCTAGTGGCACAGGGGTTAAGTCTTAGCACTATCAAGCTATTGACAGCCACTGCGGCACTGCGGCATGTGTTCAATCCCCGGCCAGGGAACTAACCCACATGGTGCAGCAGACCTCTCCTGCCTTCGCCCGCTGCTCCCCTCAGCAGTGTATTTCAGTCAATCCACCTGTTCTGTTCCCCACTCTGTCTCTGGTGAATCCTCTCACTCACAGTCCCCCTTCCTCCCGTTCCCCACCCCCCCCCCCGCACCTCTGGCCTGTACCTGAGTTCTCATATGCATAAATAAATAAATCTTTAAATAAATAAATGAACTTCAGCTGCAGTTACTGCTGGTGTTTCTTCTAACTGGCTGTTTCTCCGATTTACTACCCTAGCTCTTGTAGGCATTTAAGTTTGTCACCCTGATTCAGATATTTATATCCCTGAAAACTGGGAACCTAAGGACCTGGTTAGCAACTTAGAGACGAGGAGGCCTGCCAACCAAGACAATATTTTGGGTTCCTTCCCAAAATATTTAGTCATCTAAAATCCTAGCCCTATTGAGAGCCGACTTCCTGTTCAACCCCAGTCAACACAGACAGAGGAGCGTCACCCTGTGGGAGCCAAGCTGAGTTTACCCTGGAGAGCTCTGCTTCCCATAAACCGCAGGTGTCTGATGGTGATCTGGCTCCAGAGACTGCTCAGGTGTTATGTAATTAGGTGTTTGTGTGCGAGTGTTGATATGTCTGGAGAGGAACTCACTCCCACTTTCCACACTGTCTCCAACCCTCTCTAAACACACACCCTGTGCTCACCACATACCACTCAAAAACAAGCATCACCACAAACCCACGCTGGCTATTTCCCAAGCCATCAAATTACAACCTGTCTGTAATTAAAGAAACGCCTGTATAGAGGCTATGAGGTTCCAGTGTCTGGGTGCCCTGGAGTCAAGGGACCCAGTTCTTCCGGGAAAAGCAATTGTGAATTCTCTGGGAGCCTGAGATAGAGCTGACCCTCAAGCCTCAAAGAGGATTTTGTTATGCTGTTAGGAGGTGGGACCTAGCTTAAGCTAGCAATAAAGCCTTTTTGCTTTTGCATCTCTGGCTCCGTGTGGTCTTTGGGAACCCTGGACGGAGTGGAGGTGCCAACTCCTAACAATGCTAGGGTGGGCAGGACAGGTAGAATGCCAGGAGGTCTTGGGGAGAAAGGGTGGAAATCAGTTATCTTCGCTGGAAAGGGTGGATAGTTGGATTCCTGGAAGCCGAAAATAAATCAGGTGGTCTCTGGAGCACCACCGGCCACAGTGGGAAGCACCCATGAAGGGCCATCCAAGGTCACAGAAGGGTTGGCAGTTTTGATAAACAACACAGGAAGTCCAGTTAAATTCGAATTTCAAATAAACACTGAATAACTTGTTAGCATAGGTATGTGCCAAATGTTGCACAGGGTATTTTATCAGGTGACTCTATCTGGGAGTGATAAGGCCCAGCTCCAGGGAACCCCTCCCATGTGGGCTGATCAGTGCCTGGCCCCTGGCAAACCCCAGGGAGTCCTCCCTTGACTGCCCAGCAGCAGCCTCATAAAATGCCAAGAGAGCATCCTCAAGTGCATCCCCAGGGCCCCTGGGCCTCCCTGGTGGCACAGGGAGTTGGGTCTCGGTGATATGTAGCTATCAGCAGCCACTGAAACATGAGTTTGATCCCTGGCCAGGGAGCTGACCCACATGGCACAGCAGACCTCTCCTGTCTCGCCCACTGCTCCCCTCAGCAGTATATTTCAGTAGATCTGCCTGTTCTGCTCCCCACTCTGTCTCTGGTGAACCCTCTCACCCTCCCTACACCTCTAGCCTGTACCCCAGTTCTTGTATGCATAAATAAATAAATCTTAAAAAAAAAGTCAGGGCCCCTGAAAACGGTTCAGAGTGATGGTGAGAGGAGACGCGGAACTTGGAATTCTAGAGCAACAAGATAGGAAATGTGGGTCTGGGTACCATCTCCTAATGTGGAAAAAGGAGTCTACTGGCAGTCAGCCAGAAACGTTCCCCCCTGGGGGTTACTTAGACCCTTCCAGGGTATCATCATCTTTGTTCCCCATAAGTCCAGTCACCAAATACCAAGCCAAATGATTCTGGTAATCAGGACATCCAGCAAAGATCATTACAATAAACAGACGAAGTGATGTTAAACCAGAAAGTAAGAACACCCCACCCTTCTGAAATGAGAAGGGACAAAGGTACAGGTAGGGGGTAGAATGTGGAAAAGTCCACGTTCACACCTGTGGATGGGAAAGTGTGAGATGTCGTGACTAAATGAACCCCTCCTGCTCCCCGAAGATGCATACCCAGGCTCTCCTCTCTTCCCTGCCCCACACCCACTTTCCCTGGGTACCTTCCTTCTCCCTTGTAAGGGGTGAGCGCTCTAGGAAAGGTATGTGAACAGTATCACAGATGCGGGCCCTTTGCTCTCCACCACCCATGGGGACAGCCACACCCTGGGCGACACAGATATAGCAGCTCTTCCCCCACCTCCACCTCCTTCCCTCTCCAAGCAGCCAGAATTCTTCCCACAGATATCAAGATGTTTATAAGCCCGCCTGATTCCCGGGAATCACAGGTCCTATGAATTCATTCAAAACCATTTAAGAAATACTATCTCTGTAGATGTCTGAGCCTAGTATGCGGATATCACAATAGATAAGACAGACACAGCCCCTGTGTTATGACCTAAGGAGGGAAACAAATGATTAAAGAAGCAATTTAAGGGCATGATAAAGGCCCCCAAAGCTGCTGTGAGAAGCAAACAGGAACACCAGACCTGCTCAGGGTCTGAGAAGGCCCCGTAGGGGATGTGATGTGTCGAAAGCAAAGTCACCTAGAGGTGGTTGTATCACAACCACCAGGAGCGCTATCAAAAAGCTGAGGCAGAAGCTGTATAGAAGTAGCCACAGCGCTCTGGGTATTTTTTTTTTTTTTGCATGTTTTCATTTTTAACTTTATTTTATTATTTTTTTAATTTTATATATTTTTACATCATTTTTTTATTTTTGCACAATGTATGCATTTTCATCTTGGTTACAGTCCCCATACAATTCCCACGCCCCCTTGTTTTGATCCTACTCTCTCCTCCCCGCCCTGTAGTGTGTCTCTGGTTATAGTGCTTGTTGATTTCGATTTTCACTTTATTATCACATAAGTTGGAGAACCACTGCTCAAAAGCAGGGGGGAGATGGCCCATGAGCCAAATAAGCGTGTCACCTGTTTTTGAAAATAAAGCCACGCCCCCTCATTTACATGAGCTTACGGCCACTTTCCTGCTTCCAAGGCAGAGTTGAGTAGTCAAGGCCAAGGCCAAAGGGCCCTCAAACTTCAAGGTGTAATATGGGGGCCCCTCACAGAAAAAGCTCACAGGTCCCATCCCATAGCCCTCTCCCTCTGCAAGGTCACTGATTTACATGCCTCTCTCCCCTGTAGCCTGTGAGCGCCGCATCTGCCTCTGTGATATTCCCAGAAGCTGGTACAGTGCCTGGTTTATAAAAAGTATTCAAAAAATATTTTCTCATGATTCATAGCTCAGTCTATTGTTTAAAGAAAAGGAAGGAGATGAAGGCAGTAAGGAAAAGCAAGCAATCTACGTGCTGCAGGGTGACAAACCTATAGTTTGTGTGGGTGGGATGAGCTCCTGCCTCCAGAGGGCCTTGAGAGCGAGCACTACCTCCTCAATGTTCTGGGCAGCCATGGGTTGGTGCCTCAAACCCTTCCCATGTCTCCTGCTGACCCTGAGAAGGTCTTCTGCTCAAACCAGAAGCAGCAGGCAGGTTGCTCCTGGCACCCATGTAATTTTTAGTAGAGACATACCTTGTGCTGGAAAGCCCTAGAATTTATATTCTTGGATTCTTAACATTATCATCTCAAAAAACGTTCCTTGAGGGGGTGCATACCTATCTTCTTCCTCTCCTTGCCCACCTTATTTTCCTGTCCTCGATTAGCAAGTCACTTTCTTGCTAATATTTGTATTACTACATTCTTCCATATGCAGATGACAAGCTCTAGGCTCACCTGTTAGGGCAGGTCTAGCCTGGCTGTTCTATATAGGAGCATAAGGAGTGGAAACCACGGTCTAACACTGTTCTCCACCTCTCTGGGAGCAGGTTGGGGTCCTCAGGACTCACTCACCTGGTTCTTCCACCACATACAGGATGGACTTTCCACTGGAGTCTTCATAGTACTGGAACCTGACAACACAATCATCCTCGTTCTTGTAGGTGCAGTTCACGGCATCCTTGCCCGTGTCCTCTGAGAGAATGAAAAATGGGTTAATGCCTGGAAGGTGGGGCCACCCCACAGACCCCACTCATAAGATTTCTGGGAATATAGGGGGCAGGAAACGCTATACCCGACATTAGGCAAGAAGTCTACACTTAAGACGGCCGACAGCTGCCTCCAGATCACCCTGGTTGATGTGCTTTGTCCCTCACGGGCCATTTTTGGTTCTCATTCCTTTCCGTAGAAAGGACATCACATAACAGTGTTACATAATTTGACCCAAACCAGCCTCTACTGCCTACCAGTTGTAAGGTCTTGGGTAAGTTACTTGACTTCATCAAGTCTCTCTTCCTGAATGAAAGGAAGAGGATGCACCCCTCTCCCAGGGTTGGTGGAGTATTAAACAGCAAGAGTAAACAGTGCCTCCCACACAGTGGGTGTTCCCTCCCTCTCTTTCCTTTCTCTGCTTGCTCGGTGAGCTAAACAGACTGTGCACTCAGCCCTTCTACTTCTATATGTTTCTATTTCTGCTTCTGACCCTGTGTTCCACTCCTGACCCTGTGTTGCTCTCCAGAACCAAACTCTCCTCTCTTATTCACATCATGTTTTGCAGGCTTCACCCCTCCTAATTCTAAGACCTGCTGTTCTGACAGGGAAACTGTGGGTTGCCCTCCACCGGGGGGGTAACCCTGCACTATGCCCTACGATGATGAAACCCAGTGGGTAAAACTGACACACAGTGAGCAAAAGTACCCACGTCACACAGCAAGTGATGGAACCAGATAAGATCCAGCACATCCTGCAGACTTGAACTCAATAAGCCCTCGGTGATGGGGCCTCCCTGGTGGTGCAAGGGGTTAAGACGCAACCTGTGAAAGTGTCTGCAACTGCTGCAGCACCAGTTCAATCCCCAGCCAGGGAGCTACCCTGGCTGGTGCATGGTGCAGCCGACCTTTCCTGACTTGCCTGCTGCTCCCCTCTGCAGTGTATTTCAATCTGCCTGTTCTGTTCCCCACTCCAGTCTCTGGTGAATCTTCTCTCACCCTCCATACCTCTGGCCTGTACCCCAGCTCTTGTATGCATAAATAAATAAATCTTTAAAAAAAAAAAGCCTCGTCGAGTTGTGGTATCACCACAGTATGTGGCAAGAGTAGTATTTCAAAACTTACTTCTAATCTTAACTAATTTTCGTGGGTAAATTACTTAACTTTTCTGAGATTCAATTTCCTCTTGCACAAAATGAAGAGAAAAATAGTATTATATAGTCCTACTTTACTAGGTCATAGGGGAAGAAGAAAAAGTGCATGAAAAAAATACTTTCATAATTTTTCTAAGTTATAAAATTCCATACAAAAAGCATTTATTTTTATTATTATCATGGCTGAATGGGGGAGCAGAAAAAATACTTATCAACTAACTTGTAACACCCATCTGGGCTAGACAATAATAAAGATTCCTTGCATCTCAGTAGCCTCTTCCCCAGGAACTAATCATAGCAAGCCCAGTCTCCTCCAGAGGAAGAACTGCCTCTTCAAACTCAACACCCAAAGAGCTACCCTCACCCCAGCTGCACTTCTGATATTAGCCAATATGACTGTTTTCCATGACACCCAGAAATGTTTTCCTGTAACAACTCAACCTAGAAGCTGACTGGCTGTGGCTCTCACTGAAAAAATGTGGTTCCTGCTTTCGTAAGCGACTGCTATCTCCCTGGCACCACCCAACCAGATAACCCGACCCAAATAACGACATCAAATGCTCTCACAGCTGCCCAGCATCTCTTTAAGTCAAGATGAAGTATAAACCAGAATAACTGTAGGCGAGAGTTTTGCTCACCACTCCATTTCTATACGCCCCATTCCAGGAGGGCACCAGAGAGCCAAATGGACTTTAGGACAGTGATCTTGATTACAAATCCACAACCAGCAAAGTGTGCACCTTGGCTTTGCTCAATACTTACTCTCAGCTGAGCAGACTTAGCAAATGCTTACTAGCTGACTAAGGGAACTCAGTCCTGCTCCTCAGTTCCTTCATCTGCAAGATGAGGTGTATTATCTTCCTTCCCTTGGGGAGGAAAATTAGGGTTGCCTGATTTATTGGAAGGATCTTACTGACTCTGTGGTGTCTGGGAAGCAGATGGGGGAGGTCTCCTGAACACATTAGTAGGAACACAGGAGGACTCTCCAAGAGTCAGCACTTGGCCTGCGCCTACTGTATACCAAGTATGCATGCCATTCCTTTGAGGTATACATGACTCCAACGCTTCACAGGTGGGAGTTAGCTAGGTGCTGGGAGGGAGCAGAGGGCTTGAGAGCCGGCTAGGTGCAGCTTTGCGTGCGCTGAACTTACGGAGCTCCTTCACAGACTCAATCTCATCGCGGCAGTAACGGCTGCAGGTATTTTCCTCATGGAGGGCTCCCCGGTTAAACTTCTTGCATTCCACACACTCCCTGCAGGAGAAGGGACACAGGATGAAGGCAACGGAGGAGCAGGACTAAGTGCGGTTCAGTCTAACCCTCGGCCTGCTCTACCTCAGAAAACAAATTAAAATGTCTGTGAGAAAACCTTGGGGGCCCAGGTGGCCAAGTCTGGGGCTCAGCAGTGGAACCACCCTCCTCACCCATAGGGCGGGCCTAGCTGGCAGAGGTTCCCAGGTCCTTTGTACAACTTCTTCAGGTTCCACCCAGGGCCAGGACAGGAGGCAAACCCCAGACCACTTCTGGGAGCCTGAAAGTCTTTGGGGACTCAGGACAAAATGAAAACGTCAGGTCAAGACTGAGCGTAGAGCATCAACCAAGCGTGGGCCCTTCTCAGCACAGTCCCCTGACACTGCAGGCCCATGAATCCAGTCCTCTGGACACAGTAAGAGAAGCGGCCTTGACACACATGCTGACAGCCGCTTCCCACCCAGGTGGGTGAGGTTTGCCCTGGTGAAATTCTCCTGTTCCATATAGTGTTGTTTGTAACTCCAGCCCCTGCATCTCCCACAGATCAGAATGTCAGCACTGGAACGTTCCCCAGAAGTTATCTGGGTTAGCCTTCCTCCCAACTCAGAGGGCTCCAGGATGTTACCCTATAAAAGGGGGTTTCTCCAAGCGGAGTCCAGCCAGTGCTATTGAGCCCCTTCATGGTCAGCTGTACTTCTGACTTTCCACAAAGCTGGCAGTGGAAAAAAGAAAGGCAAGCGAGCCACCCCCTTGGGGCAAACTCCTCTCCCTCGATGGAACCTGGAAAGTTGGGGACTTGCCCCCTCCCAGACACCCAGCTCTCTCCAACTCACTTCTCTGCACTCACTTCTTAAAGGTGCAGGCATCGGGGCAGGTGGGACACTTCTCACAGGTGTCCCCATAGGAGCCGGGCTGGATGCAGGTGCAGCTGCCGCACTCGCACTTGCCGCGGCCACTGCACAGCAGGCCATTGCTGGACATGCAGGTGTCGGTGCGCATGGTGCAGTTGCAGTAGTAGCCAGTCCAGTCGGAGTCGCACAGGCAGTCCCCACAGCTGCACTGGCCATGGCCTGAAAGCACACAGCCCCAGGGGCCGGCCAGCTGGTAAGGGACCACCCCAGGCCACGGGCTGCACACCCTGCTCTGCTAGCTAGACAGATGATGGTCCTCCTGGCTGGCGAGCAACTGGCTCATCACCAGGGGTGCCCTGCCCAGAGGGGACGATTCTCCAGGTGTCCCAAGGTATGACAGGAAAAGGCCCGAGCTCACCGGAGGGCAAAAGAGTCTCAGAAGCTAAGTCTCCCAGTTCTCCAACCCTTTTTCTTGCCCAATACTGAATCCTTCTGCCTTCTCTGCCAGGCTCCAGTTTGTGGGCTAGTGATGAGCTTTTTAGCCCTGCAGGCTGGGATGGCACTAAGCCCAGAGAGGGCACTCAGTGGCCTTGGTAGTGTAACTTGATGTTGGCAAAGGCCCCTCATGTCCCAAAACTCTGACATAGGGCTGCTGCCCTCTTCTACCTGACCTGAGAGGCCCCATGGGATTAGACAACAATAAAGGCCCCATTTGAACAAGCTGGCCCCCTCTAGCAGAGAATAAAAAGCCTCCTCTCGGCTTGCTGAAGGTCAGGGTTGTTAGATAAAACCCATGAATGCCATAGAGAAAAGCAGCAAGAAAATAAGAGAAGCTAAATGAATGAGAGTTTTCCTAAGGTGAGCAGCAGCAGAGACAACCACTAGCAACGACCTCAGGCAGCCTCCTGCAGGTGTCTGTCGACCTCCTTCCTTTCTGGATCTGCACTCAAAGGCCCCAGAAACCACTCATCTGTCTCTCGGGCTCACCAACGCCATTGCCTTTCCTGTCCTGATCCTCTTCTCAACCTCACCTTGGCACACATCACAGGTATCCTTGAGAAGTGTGGTGTGACAGCCTCCAGAGGTGTTTAGAGAAAAGAATGGTACCTATTTTGCAAACTAACCATGGAGACAAATATTCCCAATGGACAGAACTAGGCAGACAGTTGACTTGGCCTGGGGAGGTCAGGAAAAGTTACAGAGAAGAAGGAACATTTGAGTTGGGCCTGGAAGGGTGAGTAGGAATTTGACAATGGTCACCTGGTGGAAGGGAACAGCATGAATGGAAGTATGAGGGGGTGAGAACAGTGCAGATGGGCAGTTTACTGTGGTCGTAAGTGTGTGAGTTGTGATGGGAGGCAGAGCTGAAGGCAGGTTGACCCAATTTTGAAGATCTTGAGTGTTGAGCTGAGGTCTTTGGACTTGATCCCTGGACAATGTGGAGTGTTTGTAGATCTTTAAGCATGGGAGTGGCGGGACCTAGCTGACTGAGGCTTTAAAACAATGCTTCTCAACTGGGGGGAAGGGGCTGTTTTGTTTCCCAGGGGACATTTGACAACATCTTGGAACATTTTTGTCACAGCTGGAAAGTTGTTACTAATAATTAATGGAGAGAAGCCAGGGACCCCACTAAACATCCTACAACACACAGGACAGTCCCCACAATAAAGAATTATTGGCCCCAAATGCAGTAAGGGCTGAATTTGGGAGCCCATGTTTTAGAAGGTGATTCTGGCTGCAAAGAAGGATGCACTGAATTGAAGGTGCCCTAGAGAGGAGGAGATGAAATGTCTGCCCCCAGGAAGATGGGGAACACGCTCATCTGCCCCTGCTACCAAGTCTGTCTATGGAGCAGCGAAACCAGACTGGCAGGAGGGTGGGGAAAGAGAAAGACTGCCCGAGCTTGTGGCAAGAAACCTGGTACAAATGACTTACTGAGGAAGTGGGGCGGGGGTGGAAGGAAGCAGATAGGAGTCAACAGCTGATAGGAATGTGGCTCAGCAGGGACCCCCTTCAGTCTGACTCCACAGTGGGCTCAGAGCATGAACAGCACCCCAGAGCTAGCCTCACTGGAGGCAAAGGAACTGGCCTGTGAAACCTCTTGCCCATAGGTCACTGGCAGTTCTCAGAGAAGGGGCAGTTATGAGCTTTACCAGCTGCCTGAAAAGCAGCTGGAGGATGTGTGAGCCAGCCAGCGACTGGGCTCCACAGTGCCCACTATCCCTAGTTTTTGTCCACGGCTCCCGGGGAAAGGCCCACCCAGCAGTTGCCTGGCAGACTCAGAGGCCTCCACTTCCTCAGATACCCTTGTCCTATTGCTTCTTTTGTGGGTTAAACAAAGTGATCTTTGAGAAAAGGGTCTGCCAGGCCAGCCAAGGAATGAGGTTAGGAATGGAAGCCGCAGGCCAGAGCCAGCAGGCTGACCCCAAGCCCTGGCAGGGTCAGCCCTTAAAAGGAAGCCACAGTGTGGTAATGTCACAGGACAGGCCCTCCTCCAGCAAAAGGGAGGCTGAGCCTGAGTTCAGAGGGAAGTCAGAGGAGGTGGGTAAGAAATGAGGGCAAAGTGTAAAGAGGAGGAGGCAGGGAGGAAGGAAGGCAGCATGGGGGTGAGGAGTGGGAGAGGAAAGCGCCATTATTCCAAGGGAGAGGGAAGGCAATGGCTCTCCCTGTGGAGCCTGACCTTCTGAGCTGATGCATCACTCGCTCCTCTCCTTAAGAGCCAGCTCTGCCTCTGATACCCCACCTCTTCCATAAAACCACCAGGTCTCCCTGCCCACAGTGAATCTCTCTGAAAGACCCCTATAAGACCCCTGAGGACACTGCACTTTCAGGATCTGGCAGCTCTGCCTCGTGCTGTGAATTACCCTTAGATAATTTCCTCAAGGGTAAAACTATCTTATTCACACCTCTCTGTCCCACAACAACAGACAGCACAGGACCAGGCTCAGGGGAAAGCCTGGCCAAACTATGTTCATGGATAAGGCAGGTGGAAGAGTTCCTTGAGGAAAACGACATATACCCTGATATTTAAGGCAGGGGTGCTGACAACAGACCATCATGGAGATCATGCATCTAGTGGCTAGGGCAGAAGGGAGAGGTAGGGGCTAGAGAGACCACCGAGTCACACACTCCTGCTCATGAGCCCCTGCTTGTGGCAAGACCACACGGCCAGCAGCTCCAGGGAGGGACAAAGGTGAGCTGGGCTAGGAGTCTGAGAGGTGAGCGATCACGCCTGACCCCTGTTCACCCACAGGGACCGAGCACCTGGTACACAATGGGACAACACATGTCCCTGGGTTTCTGACACTGGAGAAAGTGATGACAGCACCACAGGGTCCACACCTGGGGCCTGGCAGGAAGTGGTGGAGAGCGGCCACTGAGAGGCTGCCTGGGATCCCTCATGAATGGGCTGGAGCTCGTGAGGACGAGCTGTTCTCACACCAGTGGGAGACAGGAACCGAGGGCCATTGACCCAGGCAGTTTTGTTTTGTGGCTGCAGTGGGGCCGGCAGCCAAAGGAAACAAACTCTGGCCAGGATCCCTCCCATACTGCCTCACGCCAGACCAGGATCCCCAGGGCTCCCTCGTCCCTGGTGCCCCCAAGATGCTCTCTGTGAGCCTCCCCTAAGGCAGCCCTCTCCCCCCAACAGGAAAAAGAAATTCTGCCATTGGAGTGGAACACCATCTACTCAGCCCTGCCCACTGAGCCTCACGGGGTCCACCTGGAGCCCTGGCCTATGTTGCCAGAGGCTGCAGGTGTGTGAGAATGTGTGGGTCCCAGGACGGCGGAGAGGGGTACAGGCCTACTCACCGGAGCACATCTCCCCTTTGTAGCGGACACAGGAGAAGTCGTCACACTCACAGTACTTGCCCGTGATCTTGCCAAAGTCGCTGCTGTGGCAGACACACTGCCCACAGAGGCACTCGCCACGCTGGCTGCAGACCGGCTGGCCCTCACGGGGGCTGCACTCATCCTGCTGCGAAGGCCGGTAGTCCTCTTCCGAGCACTCACACTGGGACCCCAGCCAGCCAGGCCCGCAGCGGCACACCCCACACTCGAAGGTCCCATTGCCATTGTTGCAGCGGCTGCTGGCAGGCTCCGCCTGGGCCTGGCAGGCGCAGTCACAGTCGAAGGTCACCTGGACAGTGAGACTGTCCTTGAAGCCCACAGGCTTGACGGTGAAGGACTTCTCCTTCTCCTGGGGGCAGCCCCGCACCTTGGCCTCGATGCTGAAGCTCACCTGGATTAAAAAGCAAGATCATATTTCAACACAGGTAGGCCCAGTTAACATGCCAGCCCTGATAGGAAGCTGCTCCCTGCCCTGACAAAGATGCCCAAACTGGGTGTGGTATCCTTCTGCTACCTGGAGTTCTCCTGCCTTCCTTCTACGTAGGTTCGCAAGGCCAACGCACAAGCCCCAGGAGAGTTGTGCAGGGTGGCATATCTGGCTGGGTACAGAGACATGGTCCACAGTCAGGAGACAGGTGTGTGTTTTTATGCCACAGGTGAAATCAAGCAGCTCAAGTGTCATCCTGTGACCCTCTGCGTTGGCCACTGAGTGAGCTGGCCTGATGGCATTACATCAGTGAGATGAAGCTCTCTTTTGCACCACACAATGCCACACTGTGTGCAAGCTCAGGCCCTGCTGTTCAATTTCCACATAACATTGCATCATCACTCATGCAATCAAATGCATTTTAGGCTGATATTTCTTACAAGGGGTGTGTGCACATGTGCCGAGAATACGGAGTCAGGTGGATGGAGATAGAGATCTACATAAGGGGAAAAAAATTCTTAAAACTATAAGGGTACATAGAGATACAGATGAGAGGTAGAGAGAGAGATATCCCCTTCCATCTGTCCCCCTTCACAAAACTCTTAAGCAGAAGCTAAGGAAAAATATTCTTCAATGAAGGAAAGCTCCTGAGGGAAAAGTGAACATTTACATTCAGAAATTCCCAAGGCAGGCATTTTCACTGTTCCATTTGCTGTTGAAGCTTCAGCAGCCAGAACAATGGCTGCCACGAAGTCCATGCTCAGCAAACACTCAAAGCTAACGCTGTTCTTTCAGCAATATCTAGTGGAGCGGGGGAAAGGCATTACCTTGGAGAAGGCTGGAGACTAGTTAGGAGCCTTCTGAAGGTAAGTATTTTCATTTGCAATTAAGTATGCATGAACCAACAGCCATGGCCTAGATGCAAGTTTTTAAAAACTTATGACGTCTACTTAACAGAGAGTTGAAGCACCCACTTCAGAGGAAGTGGGTGGCACCTCCATGCATCTGCTGGTAATGACCTTCAGGAAGAAGGCTCAGAGAAAGAAGGGGCAGGGCACCCACAGTCACTCAGAGGCGCGGGCCAGGGTCAGCCCCTGCACAGCCAACTCACCGTGTCTCCAATCTTGAGTCCAACACAAGACTTGAGGCCTGGGATGACCTCGTTGTTGAGGCAGGTGGCATTGAAGGACAGAGACAACTCCTCGGGCAGGTCACGCACTTCCAGCTCCACTTTAGAGCGGATTTTCTGAGCAGAAGAAGGAAAAGGAAGAAAAGCATGTGTGCTGTGAGGCAACTGGTAAAAGTCAATTCTATCCCAGGCAAAACCTACCTGGTGGCCCTGGACTCCCCCTGGCAGTGCCAGATGCTGAGGTTCACCGCAAGCTGCCAGGGCACCGCAGAAGCCTATTTCCTGGCCAGGGCCTGTTCCTTCTCAGTGTTCCCATTTGTGTCAAGGTGAATCCAAGTAAAATCTAAACAAGCTCTACCAACCTGCAGGCCTCATGGACATGCAATGGGGGGTGCCAGTCTGGGCACCTTTGAGCACTTTCCACATAATTTTTAATCAGTCTCACCTTCCCCATGACTCAGCTACCTCTTTTCTCTATTGTTGGAGCCCAGCTCTCCTGCATCCTCCACCCCCCCACCCCCCCCACTAATTTCAGGGCTCTGCTTCTTTCTCATTACCATCCCGATCTTCTCTTTCCCTCCCACCTGCTTGAAGCGCTCCCCTGTTCTCCTGACACCCCCTGGCATTCCTTTCTGGGCTAAATTCTTTCTCAAAAGGTTGCATCTGCCCACTGTTGCCATCATCTAACTTCTGGGAGAACAAAAGGGAGGCAGCGAGGGCTGCATGGTGGAGTGGCAGCCAGGCCACTGTGCCCTCCCAAAAACATGCCAAACAGGCCCATTCTAAGGCAAAACACTTACCCCATAAGCATCAACAATTAGCTGGAGAACATTGCTGGAATCAGCAGACAGGACCCCCACTGTGGTCCCTGGGATGAGTTCACTGTAGTTCTAGAAAGGAAGACCCAGAGGTCCAGAGCTGACTGAGTATCAGTGATAACCTCCAAAAGCCCTCCCCAAATCAGACTGAGGATCTTGAAATGAACACTGAGGGAAGGAAGAGATGATTTACTTGTCACTGCCAGCAATCTATGTGGCAGTTTTTCAGCCCTGAGCAAAACTATAGAGAACACCTCACACCTCTCAGCCCACTGAATTTCCCCACTCCACCACTACAAAATCAACCCCCAGCCAGCTAGGTGGGAGGAGGAGCAGACAGAGGCAGGAGAGAGGAATCATTAGCTCCTGGGAACATGTCTTTCCTGGTTGGGGATCGTGGCCAGTGCTAGCCAGGGCTATCTCCCAGGAACACGTCCCCACCCCCACTCCAGGAAGCCCCAAAGACATAGTCACCTGGTAGAGGTTGACGACCCTTTCCGTCACTGCAAAGATCAAATTGATGTTTTTCTGGGATAGCTTCTCAGTCATCAGACCCAGAGAGGGATAATCCTGGAAAGAGGGAGGAGATGGAGGTTAGTAAGGGGTCTCACGTAGCCCCCTGGGTTCTAAGCCTTAGAATTTGGCTGTCTGGAGCTGTGGTCCAGCCAGTGATGGTGCTCACGGCTTTTCACCCACGACCAAATCAAGGCAAGAAGGGTTAGCAGAAGCACAAAATCAGCAAGAGATGAGAACTCCAGTAAGAGATGAAGAGGTACAGCCTGGTGGTGTCAAAACTAAGCCCTTTTCTTCCTACTCAGGTTTGACGCACTCACACCATGGAGCAGCTTCCTCCTGTCTTGGAGTAACAGACACACACCTTTACCTCACACTCGTGGCCTCAGCGTGTGGCCACACACCTTTACCTCAGCGTGTGGCCTCAATCTTCCTTTCTAACCATCACTTACCCCTCTCCCTCTTCCACTTACCACAGACCTGGCTCACTCTATTTCTCCCACCGGGATGGGCTTCTTCAGTAAACCTCCACGTGGAGGACTCAGATCAAGTCCCACATTCCCCACAAGGCTCCCCTAAGCACCCCAACTTATAATACACCTGTCTCCTTTGATGACTTCAAGCCTTATTGACTATGCCACCCAGTTAGCGCTGACCATGTACCTTGTCTTATTAGTAATATATCTCCTCAACTAAACCGAAAACTCCCTAAGGGGAAGACCTATAGACTCTCAGGACCTCTGCTCCTGATAAGGTACCTTGCATAGAGGGGGGTCAATAGTTACTGGATCACCCATTGCCAGGTAGTGCTTAACTTGGATATTACTGATACCAAGGAATTCAAGCAACACTGGGTATGTGAGTAAGTTGTGAACACATCCCTGGGATCCTAGCTCTTACAAGGAGCTCATGAAATCATCCAGCTCAGGCTCCCGTTTACACAGATATACCTTTAAGCCACCTAGAAGAGGTAGTTGCTCTACTGTCTTTCAGAGATGAAGAATTCTCACCTCCCCCAAGATGCCCAGAGTATCAGCATCCTAAGGGTCTGTACGTTTTCTTTACTGCTTATGACAATTTCTTCTGTTTTCATTTCAACTTCTTTTCTCTTATGTAACCATGTACAGCCATAGAAGACATAAGAAGTCTTCTCATGCATCATTAAATCATCCTTTGCCTCCTTTCCTTCATACTAAATGACTGAGTCCTTTAACCTTCCCCCATATGACCTGCTCTCTGTGCTTGCGATGATTTTTGATCTTTTTCCTCTATTGTCTTCCAATAAGGGCATGGAATTCCAAGAAAGGGCTAATCAGTGCAGAGTGAAGAGAAAGGCTGGCTTTCCAGCTGGATCTGTGAAAGCTCTTTGGGTCCATTCTGAAAGCTACGCTGCTGCTGAAGGCTGTAAAGTGGTGGAAACACTGACCATGGTCAGGGCCATCTCTAATTCTCTAGTGGTTGTGCAGGTTGTACCCTGAAGGAGCGTTTTCAGTTGGTAGGGGTGGGAGCAGGAAGAAATGAACCCCACACCCTGCCCAGAGTATGGGCTGCCATTTTTATATTCACAGAGACTCTACCAGGCTTAGGGCAGCACTGGCCGTGGTGAACAGGAACCACATGTTGTACGCAGAATCTCACCATGGTCGTGGAGGCAGAGTAGTGGTTGTCACGGCCAACATGGCACTGCCCGTCGTTGGGCTTCACAATGCCCGCCAGCCTTCCATCCAGTGCTATATGAGTCTTTGCATCGGTGGTGAACACCAACAGGTGGGATGCATCACTCCTCCAGCCAATCTTTTCCTGTTTAAAAAAAATAAAGGGCCAAAAAGAGAAAGAAGTTTAGCCCACCGTAGGCAAGATCCAGGGACACTCCTGCCTCGGGGCAGGATGAGACGTCTCTGAGAAAGGCCTTCATCCCAACCCTTGGAGCACCAACTGGAGCTTTCCATCTTGGGACTTCGGGGTTTGTGTTCTCTTAAGAAAACAGTCTCATAGCTGAACACCTTTTCAACTTCAAATTGAAATAACTTCTCTGATGATAGTCACATGACCCATCTAGAAATCCACCTGCATCCGCAGAGCTGGGCTAGAAGAAATCCCATCTGAACAGCTGTGCACTTGGCTGAGGTCATGAGAACCCAGCCCTGACACTGGTACACTTCCAGAGATGCTGGAGAGAGCCCTCCCCGGAGGACACCAGGACTTTTGAGGTTCAAACAAATGTCAGTTCTAGCCAGGAAGGGAAACCAACTGTGTACTAGGAGCAACTTATTGCTCAAACCATAGGACCTCTGCCTAGTTCCAGCCTCTTGCTGCACACAGACATCTGCACTGTTGAGCCACTTCCTTCCCCATTTTGACATGTGAGAACCACACCTGGCACTCCAAGCCCTCTGAACTCACATCACAGACTGTAGCCTGCATGATGGCATCGAAGCCGCCCTCAGGGGCATCTCGGTTCCGGGACACACTCTGCTTCCTCACTTCCTCATTGAAGCGAGTCACCTGGTCCGTTAGCGTCAGCACGTGTTTATAGCCAAACATGGGCAAACAGGTGGTCTTCATACTGGAGAGGGAGGGAGACACCATGATGGAAAAGGCTGCATGGGAAGGGGAGTAGGAGGCAGTAAATACAGACAGTGGTTATAATAACCAGCTCTATAATAACCACCAGTGGCAGATGGTCCCCCCAACCCTCAAATACCTAGGCCCCATATTGACCTTACCTGCTGCTAGCCTAAATGATATGGAACTAGACTGCTTGGGTTCAAATCCCAGCTCTTAAGGCAATACACTAAGCAAAATAAGTCAGAAGGATAAAGATAAATATCAGATAGTTTCACTTATGGGGGAATATAAGAAAACCAAACAAAGGGTCAGGAAACAGACAAAACTTGCAAGATGACCATAGACTTGAGGCATACAGCTGGGGAGAGGTAGGGAGAAGGGTCGAAACAGGAGAGGGAAGAACACAAGGACTACGGTGATGGATCTCGGGTGTTGTGGCAGTGGAAGAACTATGGGGGCTACGCCTGAGGGGAGAAATCAAATATTGTCCAAAGATGAACAACCATGTAAGACGATAAATAAATCTCAGTTTAAAAAACTAAAAATTAATTAAACATTAAAAACAAATAAAAAATAAATTTCATATTAACACCTACTTTTAAACAGAAGGATGCATTAATTAAATGCCTTGTTGCAAGTTTTATAAGCGCTGTTAGAAAAATAACATCTCACCAAAAAAAATCCCAGCTCCTCCATTTATTAGTCATGGGGTCTCGGGCAAGATGCTCTATAGTTCAGCTACAAAAATGGGGACATGGGCTCCCTGGTGGCGCAGTGGGTTGAGCGCAGCGCTGTGAAGCTGTCTGCAGCCTCTGCAGTGCAGGTTTGATCCCGGCCAGCCAGGGAAATTCCCACATGGCACAGCAGACCTCTCCTGTCGCACCCGCTGCTCCCCTCAGCAGTGTATTTCAGTCAGTCTGCCTGTTCTGTTCCCCACTCTGTCTCTGATGAATCCTCTCACCCCCCGTGCATCTGGCCTGCACCCCAATTCTTGTATGAATAAATAAATCATTTTTAAAAAATGGGGACATGACAGCACATAACTTATAAGAGGTGTTGTGAGGCTTCAATGAGTTAATAAACACAAGCACTCTGATTGGAGGGAGACTTATTTGTTATCACCTTATGCTTAACACTTCTCTGAAGTAACACCAACACAAACATATGGCAAATGTTCATGGGTCACTAAATGTCCCTGCACCATTAATAAATAGGTCTGTGCCAGAGAGGACTATTTCTGTACCCAGCCTAATTAATTTGTTAGTTAAATTGATGACTGACAGCGTAGTGGGGAAATACAGAACCCAGACAGGAGGTTAAAAGATACATCATATAACTCTGAAAACACAAAAAGTCTTACCCATGTCAGACTCAGTCACTGTCATTTTAAATTAGGAAAGCACATGGATTTGCATGGCCTCCACCAATTAAATAAACAAGTCACTCAATCAATTATAAACCAAAGTGTCAACAGAGGCACACTTTATCAATTTACAGATGATTCAATGGTTCAATAAGTATAATTTCCATTTTTCTAGGACTTTATTTTAATGCTGCATCTTAATCCTTGTAGGATTCATACATTTGAGGAGTAGGAGGACACTGGAATCAATCCTTCTGAAGCCATAATTCCTCTATCTACTTATCCACAAATTTATCTTTACTTTTGGGCCTTCCTGGTGGTGCAAAGGGTTAAGACGCAACCTATGAAACTATCCACAGCCACTGCAGCATGAGTTCGATCCCCAGCCAGGGAGCTACCCACATGTTGCAGCAGACCTCTCCTGTCTCAACCCCTGCTCCCCTCAGCAGTGTATTCCAGTCAGTCTGCCTGTTCTGTTCCCCACTCTGTCTCTGGTGAATCCTCTCACCCTCCACACCTCTGGCCTGTACCCCAGTTCTTTTATGCATAAATAAATAAATAAATAAATCTTAAAAAAAAAAGAAAAGAAAAGAAATAGCCAGCATTATATTTACCAAAAAAAAAAAATTAATCTTTGCTTTTGACATCATTTCCTCCCATTCTTGCCTTTTTATTTGTAACCAAGATCAAGATGCTGATGGATTTTCTTTCTAGGTCTCCTAGCCTTGGATTCCATTAACACAAACTTCAGATCAACAGGCCCACTCCCTTGCCAGACAGGAAGACCAAGGCCAAGAGGAAATGTGATTTGGCCAGAAGGCGGCCAACAGATACCCAAGAACTAGAATCAGGAATCAGGATGTGGCCCTGCCTGGGGTCAAGTGTAGGGGTGCTACTCTGGCTTCCAGAGAAGGGACTTACTCATAGCAAGGATTTTTGAGGGCCGCTGGTGGGGAGATGTACATGTACGGTGACACGGGTTTGTCCACAAAGGCCCCAAAGCCAATCCGCAGGTTACTGGTGAGCTTGCGCATCTGAGAGGCCAGCTTAGTGCCCAGGTTCTGTATGCTGGACAGATCGTCTTTCATGGAGTAAGACAGGTCCATCAAGTAATAGATATCCACAGGGTAGTCCTCCACCTGCCGGACTTGGACGGAGAAACTCTTCGAATCATCTAGAAGACAGAAGAATGGAACTTTTCCTCCTCTTTCTCCCTCCAAGTGGATTTGGACATTGTTGGGATTAAGTAACTTCTTGATCAAATCAAAAGTAAAAGCCCTGGTCTCTTCTCTCCCCTTGCAGTTTTATTTCTCTTTCAATCTCTTGATTCCTCCCCCCATTTTAACCTCTTCTTTTCCATTCTAAAACTCTCCATCCTCTCTAAATGACCAGCTGTTTAAACCTCTAAGTCTCAAGGATCTACCGCCCTGAGTCACAGAAGTTTTGGCACTTTCTACGCTTCAAACCCTACAAAAGGCAGGAGGCAGGAAACTGCGCCCCTTATCAGTGCTTTTACTTTCCAAGGCTTCAGTGACCCACCATACGATGACATAATACAAAAAATGTAATAACTTTTATTACTTTATCATGTTTTAAGAGATCTATCTTGTTATTAATTATTATTGTTAATGTCTTACGGTGCCTAATTTCTAAATTAAACTTTATCATAGGTATGGATACATAGCAGGTCCTCAAATAATATCATTTCAATCAATATCATTTCATTATACCTTTGATGAGAAAAAAAAAACCTTCATTCCTGTCTAGGGTATCTGTCTGGAGTTCATAAGCTCCTCATGTCTGTGTGGGTTTTCTCTGAGTGCTCTGATTTCCTCCTATATCTCAAAGATGTGCACATTAGGTTCATGGGTGTGTCTCAATTATCCATGTCTCAATTATCCCAACCTGAGTGAATGTGGGGATGTAGGTGTGAGTGCACCCTGTGATGGGAGAGCATCCCATTCAGGGTTGGGTCCTGCCTTTGCCCTGAGCTGCCACCAGAACAGGCTGCAGCCACCTGCAATGCTGAACTAGAATAAGTTGGAAAATGAATGAATGAATGAATGCAAATTATTGTTTAATATTAGAATTGTTTGGGGTTTTTATTTTAGAAGTTCAGTTATATTTTCATGACCAAAAATATGCCTTAGTTAAATATGCCTTAGGAACTTAACTCTTGTTTACATCAAATTGCCAGTGTTAAAATTTGGTTTCATTTTATGTTGTTTCACTTAAAATCTCAGTTTCCAATAACCAATCAATCCCATTAAGAGAGGACTTAGTGTGTAGGGAAAAAGTAAAGTTTTTATATATATATATATATATATATATATATATATACACACACACACACATATATGTATATATACATACTCACAAGTGTGTGTGTGTGTGTGTGTGTGTGTGTGTGTGTGTCCACTGAGTACTGTTCTCAGTTTCAGGCATCTGCTGGGGCATTGAAATTCATCCACTGTAGAAAAGGGGGGACTACTGTATGTCCTACTCTTTGAATCCCATACACCTATCACATGCCTTGCACAAAGAAAGTACTTTCTTAAATTCTTCTTGATCTAATTGAAAAGCCAAAGTCAATGCTTCAAAAAGCCAGTCCCTTAATCTAATTCTTCCTCCTTCTAATGTTCTGAGCCTATTTTCTCTGCCCCTGTGCTCCTGTGCCAATATCACATGAAAAGGGGACTTAAAATTGCTTTCTTATCTTATATCTCATTTCAGCCTCAATACAAAGCTACAAGCTTTGTATAAAACAGACTTTGGGGGAAAGAAACAAATGTTTTTTGAAGACCTACTATGTTAGGAGGGTTAAGTAACTTACTCAAGGTCAAATAGCTAATACATGGAAGAACTGAGATTCAAATTCAGATCTGACTCAAAGTCTCAACATCTTCCATTTTCTTGCATTCTGCACATAATTTCCCCTCATCCCTCATCCCCTCCTCCCTCATTTCTGTTTTGAGCTGTTTCCTGCTCAGGTTTCCTGCCCAGACTGCCACTGTGCCCTGTTCCCATCTGCCCAGGCCCTCTGCCCATAAGTGCCCCAGCCCTACCTGGCCGTAACCGCAGTGCAATCCTCTGGGGACTGACTTGAACAACCTGGGAGCTGTCTCCAGAGCCCTTGTCACTGAGGGGCCTGGCCTCCAGGATCCTGGCCTCACTGACGGGGAACTCAATGGACTCCAGGGCACACTTATCCTTCAGCAGATTCTCCTTCAGGTCGCATCGGGGTGAGCCCAGAGGCAGGGCCTGTAAGACAGGAGACCAAGGGCAAGTCTGTGATAAGAGCTGCAGGGTCTCCCCGCACCTGCAGGCCCTGCCACCTCCCAGAGGCCTGGAGCTCACCCGGCACTTGGAGCCAAACCAGCATAAATGAACTGGCCCAGTCCTTCCCAAGAAGGCCGCTTGCGAGCCCATTGGGAAGCTGAAGCCTCCAAAGGCCGCATGGGTGACTACACATGGACTGGAAGCTCAGAAGTGGAGCAGAACAATAATAGACCTTTATCAAACTGCGAGAAACCCACTTGTGGGTCCCAAAATCAATTCAGGGGATCTCAGTCACCTGGTTATTAAAATGCAATAGAATAGAATAGAAAGTATCAATGTGTATAAATAGAAAAAGTAAATATTGTTTTGGACACATTTATATATTGGGGAGAGGTGTACAATACATGTAATAAATAATGATAGACAATGTGTTTCTTTTGTAGGTCAGAGTCAAAACACTTGGGAGATGCTGCGTTAAGGCACTGGCTGGGGTGGGCAATCCATGAGGGCAGGGGCTGTGCGTGTCTTGCCCCCTCTCTATTCCTAGCACCCCTTAGGACTTAACACAAAGGAGGCAGAGACAGGGGTGAAGAGCACAGGAGGAGGTTGGCTGAGACCACATCTCAGCTTTGCCACTTACTGGCCAACTGGTTCCTAGGGTGGTCACGTAACCTCCCCAAATCCACTTTCCTCAGCTTCAACACGAAGACAATGACAGTCTCATCCTCACAAGGATGTTACACAGGACTAAACATGCCAGTGCACACAGAACACCTGGCTGTTAGTTCTTGTAATGAGAGGCTCCATCAACAATTCCTGGGGGGCTCCCTGGTGGCCTAGGGGTTAAGTCTCAGCATAATCACCATTGTGGCCTGAGTTCCATCCCCGGCCAGGAAGCTACCCACATGGTGCAGCAGACCTCTCCTGTCTCCCCCGCTGCTCCCCTCAGCAGTGTGTTTCAGTCAGTCTGCCTGTTTTGCTCCCCACTCTGCCTCTGGTGAATCCTCTCACCCCCCACACCTCTGGCCTGTATCCCAGTTCTTGTATGCATAAATAAATAATAAATAAATTTAAAAAAATTTCCATCATGAATGGATGTTGAATTTTAAAAAAATAGGGGAAAATATAGTTCCTGGGGAAATCATTTATGAGTGATCTGCACACGCTTGGGCAAGCATCATGATGCCTGTCCCATGGCCTAAGCTTCCTCTTGGCCCCCTGATAAGGACAAGTGGAGCACCCTCCCGAGACCATGGCAAGCATCCCTTGGCTCTCTGGGGGCTCCATGTGCCTTTACACCTCAGTGTTGACCTGCCATAGCAGAAAGCACACGGGAATCAGATTCAATCCTAGGTCTGCCACTAGTTAGCCAAGTGACCTCAGATAAATCCTTTCATTTCTGTGTGCCTCAGTTTTCCCACCTGTTTGATAAGGAGTGGGGGGACTAGGTGACATGATGTTTTCAGTCCCTTCCTGCTCTGACATTCACAAAGTGAGCCAGCATTATGGGGACACCAACCCACAAGGGGGGCCCTTACCCTGCTGAGGGCACTGGCTGCCAACGTTGGAAAACACCTCCCAGGACTATTTCACAATATCTGGGCCCTCAGGTCCTTGACATCCCTGACCGCCATCCCGCCTCCAGCCATATCCAGAAGTCAGCTGAATAACCAGCCAGTAGCCCAGGACGGCTATGTCAACCACTTTTGAGCACTTGCTGCATGGCCAGCTCTGAGATAAGCACTTGACATGGATTCTTGCCATCCCCCTGATGATGGTTCTGCGATGCTGGAACCAGGATTCTTTTACAAGTGAGGAACCGAGGCTTGGCACTTTCAGAAACATGGAACCCAACCTTACAGGGAAGGAACATGAGACTTGGAGAAGTTAAGTCATCTGCCCAAGTTACAAAGGTAGGAAGTGTCAGAAGTGAGACCCTAACTCAAATGTCCGACTAATTCTCCCATGAAATGCAAGCTGTGTTTCATTCTAGGATAGAGTGAGAGTCCAGCAGAAAAGCAGGACGTGGCAGTGATGGTCCTGGAAAGAGCCACACCCGAGAGTGCCCCAATGAGGGACTTGAGAGGTAGGGGGAGGGTAGATAACATTCTGCCTCCTCAGGCCCCTGGGTGACTGGTAGGAGCACTTCCAGGGAAGGGACTGGGCTTCAAGGAGTCATCCACACTTGAAAATCAGGACCCTAACTGAAGACACCCCCAGACTCTCCCTCGCCTCCTAGCCCTCCTCCACATGAACAACACCAATGGCATCATAAACCAATGTGTCTGCCCCCAAAAGTCATAAGTTAAATCCTAGCCCTCAAGATGATGGTATTGGGGTGGGGGGTGGGCCTTGGAGGTCACATCACCCTTTCTGCATGTGAGGACACTTGGCAAGAAGACCACGTGGCACAGAATTTGCTGGGCCCTTGATCTTGGGATTCCCAGCCTCCAGAAACGTGAGAAATAAATGACGGTTGTTAAGCCACCCACCCTAAGGTTTTTTTGCTACAGCCACCTGAACGGGCTGAGATTAATGGCATGAGGGTCACCCTAACCCAGGCAAAGAGTGGAGAGGACTTCTGGAAGCCAGCAGCTTCCTTCTTTCTCTCTCAGCCTCACAGGTTTGAGGGCAGAGAAATGCATGAGCCACGGGAAACAGTGTAAGACTAAGTCTTCCTGGCCTTAAAAGATTCCAGCAAGGACATCGAGGGTCTTCCAACTCGCTGAGAGAAATGAACATCCTCGCCCACACCCAGAGCAGCAGTGGGGAGGACTCACAGCACTTGGAATTTTGTGCCCAAACTCTTCTTACGGCCCCTGCCTTTCTCTCCCCACCCCTCCCCTAGGAAAGCAGCATCTTTCCTGCTCAAAAGCTCCCCCCTGTATCTCTGATCCCAGTTGCCCACAAAGCCCCAGGAAGAAAACCTTCCCAAAAAGGCAATGATTGGACAGACCGAGATGCACTGAGGAGTTGATCCTTCCCAGAGCTGAGACTGGGAAGAAGAGAGGGGAGGAGGAGGCCAAGAAAATGAATGAGAACAACCCCCAAAGGGACTCATCCACGAGGAAGAGAATGCTTTGGCAGGGGGATTCCTCGGCCCTGCTTGCTAACATGACAGTGCCTTTGAGGAGGCTTGAAATGAGAGGCCTTGCTAATGATCTGTAGGCTCCTTATGAACTTCCTTAGAAATGTAAATACTAAGAAACAAAGCTGTCTCCCTCCCTCCCTTCTGCGGTCACTGACATGAGAAGTCAGGAACATAGCAGGCCAGGCCCCAGCCAAGCTCTCCCTGAGAGCCTCTTGTCCCAGAAACAGAGTGACCTCAACACACTCAGGCAACCTTCCCTTTCTTGACAACACAGGCTGAGAAGGGAGAAGAAATATCGCCAGGTTACTTAGAAAATGGGAAGGAAGGGAGAGGAATATTCAAGTCCCAGCTTCCAGTAAAACCGGATATTACATAAAAAGGGCAAAAATAACCAAGACCCAAGGGAAGATCATAAACACCGAGGTGGGAAGTCCCAGCCCACGTGCTGCATGAGCTGAATTCCCTCCCTTTCCTGGGAGAGCAACACATGCTATTAGTCGCATTTTCCATGAATCCCATTTTGGAAATTGTGCAAGTTCAGGCTGAATGACTATCACCTTTCCTATCTCACAGGGTTGATCAGGATTACCAAACACTCCAGCTCAAATAAACTCACATTGCTCTTTTGACTGACATCTGGTGAGGACAAGAAATCACCTGACTGTAGAGACAGAAGTAGTGTGAAGGGAACAGACTAGAGGAGAGGAAAGGGAACGTATTTTTGTTTATAGTTATTGGCATTCACGCCCCACTGGTTGAAGGGGAAGGAGCACTTTTAATATTACACTCACACAATAACAAGGTGCAGCAAAACTCTCAGGCTGAACATTTATCCTTCAGATTTAAAAAAAGTAGAAAGACCAAGTAACAGTGAAATAAGAATAAAATTACGTTAGGAAAGGAATTATAGTGGCCTAAATTTTCCTCTGCAGATGAAGAGAAGAACATGGAAAGGAAGTTCTACTGGAATTTTCTGCTTTCCAGGACCCAAGCCCGTTCTTACGTTGGATGTCAGGCTGAGTCCACTTTTGATGTACACTCTGGACAATATGAGAATCCTGAGTACTTCCCTTCACCTTGGGTTTGCCAAATTCAGGGGACTTACTTATACTAAAGAGTTATTGGTTGTTTAATTCCTATTTAACTGGGTGTCCTGTATCACATCGGCAACATCACCAGCACCTCCACACACCATAACCCAGATGACCAGCTGCTTTGATTTGCCAGATCTTCTATCATAACCATTCATTCTGATGCAATAGGTCCAGGGTCCATGCTGGGAAATTTTTATATTTAATTAGCACCCATGGTGATTCTCACCACCAGGCAAGTTTGGAAGGTTCTAGATTCCATCATGGTACCACTGAGATCAAGACCAGAAGTTGAATCTCTGTGTGGGGCCAGCCTCTGTGCTAGATTCAGGGCCCAGAGATCGCACACACCCCAACCCGTGTCAGCATCGGAAGCCCCTCCCCCTGCCCCCCAGGAACACACCCTAGGCAGATGGGCCAGCTTTCCTACTGCCAAGCGCTTGCTCTCCACACCCAGCCGTCCTCTAGGACCAAGGGAGAGCGGAGCCCAACCAGTTGTTTTTCCAGGCACTGCCAACCCAGCCTGCAGCTGGGGGCGCAGGCCAAGAGCAGAGGGCTCTCCAGGGCGGATTAGGCAACAAATCACATACAAAATGGCCCAGACGGTACAGTTTTGGGTTTTTAAGTCAACGACCAAGGCACTTTCAGCAGTGAAACTCAGCCTGTGCAGGGAAAGTCCTCAGGAAAAAAATAGCAGCCCTGCTCAGGTTCCAGCCTGGGATTCCCACCTCCCAGTTCCAGTGTGGGGGAGGGGAAGAGGGAGTAGGGGTGTCACACTTGGTCCCCCAGTGGGCTCCTCCACTGTGCCACTCCCCCCCACCCCTTGCACAGAGATAGTTGTAGTCACTCGCTCCGCCCTTGGCCTCTCCTACTTTCCTATTTATATTCCATTCGTCTAAGAAAATATCTTCTTGGACCTCCTACCTCCCCTCATCACTTTTCTTTGGTCCTAGCTGGACCCATTTCCTCTCTGACTCTACTACCCATTCCTCGACTGGTCCTGCCTCATCTTTGATTTTACCCTGCACCTTCCATCCCTGCCCTCTTCCCCCCCCCCCCCCCCCCCCCCCCGCCTACTCCAGGGGACAGGATTCACCAGTCATCAATAAATATTCTATACTTGCGCCTCCAAAATGGAGTCACGCAACCTAAGGGCTTTGACCAAGCCCCAGCATTCCACAGACACGTGACTTGTCCTGTGCTGCCCAAGAGAGGGGACAGACACCCTGAGAACGTCTTCTTTTACCCCAGACTCTGGGCCACAGTTGCCTGCATCTCCTCTTGCTTGGGGCTGACAAGGAGGGGCGGAGGAGCGGGGAGCTACCTTTGACTGGGCTAGGACTTCTCCCTGGCTCCTTCTCTGTCCCAGCAGCTTAGGTCACCCAGTCCAGTGAGGCACCCTCCCCACACAGTCTCACTTCTTCCAGGATTAAGTTACTGAATTCCAACTTCCTTGTCAAAGCGGCTTAATAATACCATGATGGCAACCCAGGGAGGCATCCTAAGGCCAGTGAGAAGGGAGGCGGCCACCTCACACTTGAGCAGCCAGCTCAGCCCAGAGGGGTGGAGAACCTGTGGGGGTGGAGGGGAAGGGCTCCCCCCACCCCCTCCCTGCCCCAGGGAATGTTTCATTTGCTAAATGAAGTCAATGTGGCCCAGATGTTGGGCAGCTGCCTCTGGAAGCAGTTCCCGTGCTGAACTGCACAGAGGCCAAGGCGGTGTGTTGTGGCAATCCTCCTCTGGGGGATAAACACAGCCTCCACGCTCACATCCCCCATCCCCCAACCAGCCTGCCAGGGAGGCTGCCTTATTAGGAAACTCAGCTGATTGGGAAGAAAAGCAGACAGAGAGAATGCATGCGGGGCTGGGATAGAGCCATCTTAAGACCACAAAGGACTGGGACATCTGTGGTAACAGATGGCCCCTCAGGTGACCGTAGAACAGCCAGCAGGAGTCCAGGTAACCACCTGTGGGGAGGATGGAGAGATAGGCCAATGACTCAGCCTCAGACTCTGAAATTACTGAAATCTCTCCAGCCATATTCACCCCTCACCCCATACATACACACCCCAGCTCATGCCAGCACCAAATTCCCATCCCAGCCACAAACAGCCATTCCCTCAGACACATTCATTCTCCAAGGCCCCAGACACAACAAACGCTCTGCCCAGACACAGCTAACTCTTTCCTGTTGCTCCCCCCCTACCCCCATCCTGACAAATTGGTCCAGCTCCTTTCCTCATTGACACCTAGGAGTCCCCATCATCAGAGAGGACATGGGAGGAGAGATCCACTATCTAAACACTCCCCCCACAAATGCAAGGTTTCTCTTTTATTTACCCTTTTAAACTGCTAGATGTTTTCAAGCAGCATCCTTTCTGTTCCTATAGCCCTTGCCTGCCTCTGCCGTCGAGATCCGAGGCCCTGGTTCCCAGAGGGTTCCATTGCAGCAAAAGGCAAGCAAAGTGTGTCACGGGGTAACAGTGACTATGGTGAGGCCAGGAGACCCCATCAATCAGGCCAAGGACAAGGCCATGTGGCCAGGAGGGTGATCCCAGCCACATCCCCCGAGACAGCTCACTTCAATATCCATCCAAGGGAAGGCTTCAACTAGATTTGCTCAGAAGAGACAAGAAGTTTGTGTATCTCGGAGGGAGGTGAGACGGCATGGTCAGTACAAGGCAGTCTGGGAATGAAGTGAGGCCGGGTATCTGCTCCTTACCTCGTCCGAGCACCAGGCACACATGGGACTCACAGCCAGACATTGCTGGCAGGAGCTCACGCCTCGTGTGGTACAGATGTTGGGCCCTGCAGCAGAGAGAAAAAGCAATGAGTGCCCAGTTTGGCTCAAAGAAGTAACTGGCTGCCCCATCCTTCCCGACATCCCCAAATGTCCAGGTTTACCTCTCTTAGATGCACACAAACACATCCTACCCATACCATAGACATTTACCAAACACCAGCTTTTTGCTAAGGAAGATGTAGAATGAGGAATATCTGGACAAATTTATCAGCTCCTTGAATTGATGAGGCTACAGTGATGGTAACTGATGGGGCAAAGCTGAGCCATGGCCCCAAAGTGTCAGATGATAACTGATGGCAAGGCTGTAATTAACAATGATTTGACACCCACATTATTCCAATGAATGGCTGAGGCCCAGTGCAAAGGTGAGGTGCCCTCTGTCCACTACACAGAGGATCCAAGGCCCAGACAGTCGGGTGGGGGTGACTCCCCAGCAGTGCCCCACAGGTCTGCCGGGGAAAGCAACTCCTCTGAAATCATCTCTGGCTTCCAGATACATACATTCTGGGATCGAGCACAGACTGTTTCAGGCAGAAGTGGGCTGATGTGAGCTGGAATGTTGGAGTCCAAAGGCCTGTATTTGAGTTCTAAATGCTCTTCTTACCAGTCTTGCCATGACCTCGAACAGCTCAATTCATGTCTGAAATGATCATATCTATCCCGTAGGATTGGTGCAAGAATTTGATGAGGTTAAGGAGAAGCATTTGGAATACTACAAACTACCATTTAAATAGGAACAATCTTCAATCTTCATGCTGTCAGAGGCTGACAGAGAAAAGACTGGGGGAGGCAGAGCAGGGGGTTGGGAGGAGCAGAAACAACCAGGGAGATCAAAATAGCCCCAAGAACACCAGGCATCTGCTGAGATAGGGGCCACCATTGGTCCTGCTTCCCCTCACTCTGCCTCCTGGCCTCAGTCAGACAAACCCCAACACTGTGGTGGCCCCTAGAAGGCCTTTCCCAACAGGAGGAGCAGGATGAGGCAGCCTGTGCTTCCCTGTGGCAGTCACCCTCACAATTTCTTTATCCAGTTTTCTAAAGCGACCCTTTTGCCCACAGCTCGTAAGACCTGCAAAGTGATTTTTGAAGAAATCACCCAGACCACTGTGGATACCCCCAAAACTTTCATGGTGCTGAATGTCTGTCCATTTTATTACCATGTGACTAAACTCCCTTCCAACATCTGGACAAAAATATACCCAGAAAATGTGCATGTAAACACACACACACACACACACACACACACAGAGCAATGTTAAGAAAATTATCCAGATTTTGGAAATAAAGCGAGTAGGTATCCTTTCAATGCAGTACAGGGTGTTAAACTCCCATCTTTGGGGATTATCTGATTTTCTAAGGATATGTACCTTTGACTTCTACCAATGAGGCAATTTTACCAACTTATTAGAGGTCACCTTGCAGAAAACCACTAACAATGAAAATGATTCTTGATGAGAACAATGTAGCTGATTCTTGGTCAACAGCATTGTAAATGGTTTCTGCCTGGTAGAAAAGGTAGCCCCCAAAGGTGAGTGTTTATTGCCTGGTAGAACATTAACCAATGTTTAATCTATTAGATAATTTATTTTAGCATTCCTATAAATGTCCTTCTTCAAATTCTCTGTTGAACTGGTCTTAACATCAGTTCTCTCATTAGTTAAGTTGAATAAAATCTTTGACATTTGTTGATTTGATATTTGCATGGATTCATACTTACAATTCTTTGAAAATTACACTTTAACAGAAAGTGTCTCAAGGTCTCACTAGGGGGGCAGAGGGTACACACACAATTAGTAGATTGTGGGGCTCACTGAGTCACCCACTAAGAATGTGGCTGGGGGAGTCATTTAATTCTTCTCAGTCTCAATTTCTTCAACTCTAATAATCCTAACATACCATAATTATTTTTCTGTCTGTCTTCACACTGTCACCCAACAGATTTTCAGCCTCTGGAGGCCTGCCCTGCCCTGTTCAGTCCAAACCAGCCCAGTCCTGGCTCAACAGAGATCCTCAACAAATATATTTTGGAGCAAATTGAAATGTTTGGACTCTGTCGGTTTTATTTCCTTGTTTTAAGCAACTGAGTTCATTTCTCCAAGTTACATAAAGAATTCCAACATAAAACATGTCAATGGGTTGAAAGAGTTCCTCAGACAATTTAAACTTTCATTCCCCTAAAAGCACTGAGCTAAATGTGGAGTCTTCAAGCATTCCTGGAAGTCCCAGGTTGCTCAAGGCATCTTGAATCTGTCTGACTTCCAAGGTCTCCCTGATTCTGCACATGGGGTCACTACAAGTCCGTGAGAAGGGACGTGGAGCTCCAGCCTCTGACTCAACAGCAGCCTCAGCATTATCTGAGCACCTGGAAGTTGCAGGACTGTGAGGTGGGGGTGATGACAGGGGCTCCAGTCTTGGCCCTAAAGCACCAAGGCCCCCTGCTGAGCTGGGACAGCCCTAAGCCCACCACTATCTGTAAAGAAAGAGGAGAGGTAGGCTGTGGATTCAGAATCCAGAATGTCCAGAACCAGCAATGTCACCAGGAAGCAGCCCTGCCACCATTTAGTTCACAGCTGCTCTTTCTTCCCAGTCAGATGTGAACATAGCTTTCTTCCCAGCTATGTGAACATAGCTCTTCACTGCCTTACTGAGAGTTCTGAGAGGAGGAGCAGCGCCTGAGATATTTTAGGTATCAGCCTCCCTCTTTGAACTTTCCATGGGAATTGGCAAGGTGGGGGGTAGATTTCTGGATATAAAGGCCATCAATGTTTACTAGGGAAAGGAGAACCAAAAGGAGGGCCCCCCCCCCCAAAAGAGTCAGGAGAGACAAGAGGACCTTGGGTGGTGTGGGCACTGTCAAATTGTTTTTGAAAACTTCCCAGTCTCTCCACTTATCCATTCATTCGCAAATTAGCATTCCCCCATGAGTCCTTGACTTGTAGCCACAATAGAAGGCCTTGCCAGATGGGAAATAAATAACAGCATGTCCCAGAAACAGGCAGTCCCTGACCCCAGAGAATGAGGCAGTGGCTGGGATCTGTTCTTTAGGAAATCAGGCCTGGAGGGGTCATGGTTACCCGGTTCCCCTTACCTCCTCTTCTTAATGAATCACAGGTTGATTTCGTGAGAAAGAGTGGTCTCCCCTAGTCCCGCCACCAAGACCTGCCACCAAGGGCAGTTTCCCTGGAATGCAGCGGCTGAAAGTGACTGACTCATGGGAGTCTGGCCCTGGGACATGCTGATTCAATGAGCTGCTGCTCCCAGGCCACCCTCCCTCCTGAGCATGTGGAAGGAGTTGGGGCCTCTGTTTCCATTCATAAGAACCTATGCTCCTGCTCAGCCTCAGCCCTGCGGACCTTCATCAAACTTTGTCATTGAAAAGAACTAACAACTCCTAGGACCCCTTTCTGCTGACTGTTCAGCCAGAGCAAGGAAACAAGGTGGACTGGCCCTGGTCCTCACGGGGTGGTTGTCAGGCTTGAATGAACTGAGCATCCCTGTCAAATGTAAGTCTGACAGCAGGAGCACAGAAGGCACTTAGTTTAGTAAGTGCTGCTGCGGTGGTTTGCAACGCTGGTGTAGTTGCTGGTTTTATCCTGAGCTCCAAGCTGTTGAAGAAATGAATGCTTGACATTTTTTCCCCTGAAGTGAACAAGTGAACAGGACACTACACACTGAGCTGCAAATGGGGGGTGGTGGGGGTGAGGAGCACAGAGTCAGAAACCATCAGGCTAGTATAAAATGATCAATTTTCAACTTTGGCTTCTCCGTGGAGTTTGGAATGTTAGTGCCCCTGGAGGCAGGGCCAAGAAAAGAAGGCCAGTTAGAAAAGACAGCCAGGACCAGTCCAGCAGTTTGCCTGGAAAGCAGAAGGCTGTGGTTTGGCATATGGGTCAGAGTCACAGAAGCAGAAAAAAAACAAAGGGTGGGAAAAATGGAGAGAAAAGGAGGGAACAAGAAGGGAGCTGGAATCAGTGGAAGTTACAATACATCAAAGAGAGTTATTTTGAGGCCATGTTGTCCAACGAAACAGGATGTCAGAACGCAGAAATGGGCCACCCTAGTGAGCCAGGGGGCTTGGGGAGAAGGCTCAGGCGCAGGGAGAGGTGTTTAGTCTAGGGAAGGGAGGGCAGTCTCCACTGCAGACACCACTGAAGTCTTTCTAACTATCTGCCAGAGACGGCTTCTGGCTTGGGTCCCCAGCTCAGCTACTGACCTTTGACTGGTCACTTCCCACTTAGGCCCATGGGGACACGAGATGACTCAGGGGATGGCTGGTCTTCCGCCACAGTTACCTACTGAGTGAATCACTGAAGAAGAAAACAACCCACACTAACTGCCTATGTACACGCAAGCAGTTATTAGAATAATTTATTAAGGAAGTTAAGCTTTGTTCCCTCACTGTGTGTAGCAGCAGCTCAGTAATCCAAGGAAGGAGAACAAGCCAGGAAGGTGAAGTTCAAGGTAAGACGCACCTGTGTGCTCTGAGCAAAAAGCTCCAGTATCACCCAAAGCCGTAGGAAGCCCAAACTACCATACGGGATGCATCCTGGTTTTGGAGAATTTTTTTTTTTAATGTTCTTTAAGTGCATAGAAACCAATGAAATATGGCATCTAACACCCTAAGGCTTTTGTGTATAATTTCCCTCTACTAATATCAAAATGTGTTTTGGGTTGAACTGTGTCCCCTCAAAAGATATATTGAAATCCTGTGCCCCGGTACCTACAGTTGTGACCTTATTTGGAAATAGGATCTTTGCAGATATACTTAACATGAGGTCATTAGGGTGGGCCCTAATCACAGATGACTGATGTCATAGAAGAGGAAAGCGCCACATGGAGACAGACACACAGGGAGAGGCAGGCGAGGTAGAGGCACAGAGGGGAGTGATGGACCCCAGGGAGGTGGAGGCCGTGGAGTGCCAGTCGCCACGGGAAGAGGAAGAGGCAAAGGAAGATTCCATCCAGAGTTTCAGAGGGAGCGAGGCCCCGCTGATACCTTGATTTCAGATTTCTAGCCTCCAATGCAGGAAATTTCTGTTCTTTGAAGCCACCCGTGACAACGATGATAGCTGGAGCTGAGTATCCATAGCCAATAGGAATGATTTTCAGGAACACTGTCCTGAAATGCTTTGCATGAGTGAGAAAATTCAGCAGGGGGTGAAAATTTTGCTCTCAGGAAAGAGAGGCAAGGAGAGAAGGAGGGAGAGAGGGGAAGGCGGGAAAGGGAAAGAAGAGAAAGAAGGGAAGAAAGAAGGAAAGGAAAATCTGCTGGGGTCAATCAACCTATGGATAAAGGCAAAGCGGTTACTGGAGCTGTAGTCTCTTCTACCAACACACACCGCGGCGGCAGCACTCACCCATTCACCCATTCACTCAAATATTCACGGAGTGCCTCCCGTGCCCAGGGTGCTGCTAGGCGCTAGTTCACACTGATGAACTAAACAAACTCTCGTGGAGCTGAAATTTTAGTGAAGATGAAAAACATAAACATAGGCGCGCACACACAAGTGCACTTTCAAGCAATGGCAAACACTTCATTTTTTTTTTAGATGTATTTATTTATGCATACAAGAGCTGGGGTACAAGCCAGAGGTGGGAGGTGGTGGTGAGAGGGTTCACCAGAGACAGAGTGGGGAGCAGAACAAGCAGACTGACTGAAATACACTGCTGAGGGGAGCAGCGGGCGAGACAGGAGAGGTCTGCGGCGCCATGTGGATTGCTCCCTGGCCAGGGATCCAACTCATGCTGCAGAGACTGCGGGCTGCTTCATAGTGCAGTGCTTAACCCCCTGCACCACCAGGGAGGCCCCCAGGGGCAAACACTTTAGACAAATAAAGCAGGATAAAGGGATAACATCAATGAGAAGAGGGCATCTGCTTTACAGAAGGTGCTGAGGAAAGACCTCCCTGAGTGGCAATTTCAAAAAGATATGCGAACAGGGAAAGAACTAGGGAATGAGGTTTCCAGAAAGAACCCATGATAAGAACAAAACAAAAATAAACAAATAGGAGGGAGAAAGAGGGAAGAAGAGAGGAAGAGAGACAGATGAAGAAGCAGCCAGGGACCAGCACACACAGCACACAGGGCAGCTGGAGGCCATGGCGAGGCTACAACTTTCCTTCTCCCCAAGCCGAGCCGGGAAACCACAGGAGGGAGCTAAGCAGTGGTGAGATGAAAAGGACTGTCCTGGCCACTTGGAAGGAGGGCAGGCGGCAGGGCAAGGGGAGCTGTAAGAAGCTGTTGCAATAATCCAAGCGGCTGGGAGCAGGAATCTAGACTAGGAAGGTAGTGGTGTTGAAAGTGTGGTCAGACCCCAGCGAAGCTGTAAGGACCTGCTGGTGGGTGACACACAGAGCGAGACAGAACAACAGGATCCGCTCTGAGGATCCTGTCCTGGGGAAGTTCGAATGTTCTAGGCGCTGGCCATGCCTGGCCCCAGCTCCCAGGCAGCAGGCCCTGCCCTTGTCAGTGGGGCCAGATCATCTCAGGTTGTCATCTCCGGCTTGGCTCACCAGGCAGCCTTGGCTCACCAGGCATCAGCCCCTCCTTGCACAGAGTCCTGCTTTCTGTATGGTTGTGGCCTCAAGGTTATACCTAACCCCTGAGAACCACCACAAGGGCAGGGGTGGTAAGACAATGCACACTATCACTGTGTTAAGTGGGATCCGTGGCGGGGAGTGTCAGTAGGCAGAAAACCTCAGGTCTAAAGCCACCTTCACCATCCCCCTGGCTGGGTGACCTCAGCCACATCCCTGCATCTACCCAGTGCTCCTGCTAAGGCTCAGAGACTGATTTGCTGTCACATCCCTGTTCACAAGCTTATCGTTCATTGCTCCTTAGGATTCAACAGGCAAACCCAGCCACACCAGCCAAGCACTGGAGACCCCAAACAGCTACTTACTTCCTTTCCCCCCAGGCTCCCGGTTATGGATATAATACTTTCCTTCTGAGTAGTCAGGATTCAATGAAGTAACAGAAAGGAAAGCACCACCGCTAGTGGATGTTGGCGTCCATCCTCGTTATCTTTAATCACTTTCTGCACTAGGAATGCCCATTCCTCAGGGCCAGGAGACAGAGG
The DNA here is from genome assembly GCF_014898055.3 of Talpa occidentalis. Classification (NCBI taxonomy): domain Eukaryota; kingdom Metazoa; phylum Chordata; class Mammalia; order Eulipotyphla; family Talpidae; genus Talpa; species Talpa occidentalis. Next base: position 123,558,948 of record NW_023605083.1, on the reverse strand, counting down.
GCCCTTTGTCTCCAAAGATGCTGTGAAGAAATGGCAGGACAGGAGATGGGAGCCTTCAGGATCAGACCCGCCAGTGCCACTAAATTAGTCATGTGATCTTGTGAAGCCTCTTCACCTCTCAGGGTTTCCCCCTGTTTACCTGTAAAAGTAATCCTGTTGGACAAATGAGCTTCAAAGTGCTGCCAGCCCAGGAAAGAGTGGCTAAGACTCTAGGAGGCCTGGCATCCCAGCCCTCAAGACCCCTCACACAATGCACAAGGGTCCATTTCTTCTTAATGACCTAGCTGACATTTGATGATAATGCTGCATTTCAAATTCTGGAAAATTTTATCAGCATGGGCCCATCTCCCATCTGACTCACGCAGTACAGAGGCGGCAAGGCTATACCAAGCTCTTTCTGAGGTCCTGGCCAGCAGCACCCCGCTGGTGACCTCCCTGGCATCCAGCTGGCTGTCCAGTTCTGTTACTTCTCCTCCTCCACTTCATATCTTGTGGGTGTGCGCAACAGGCAAGGGATTCTATCACCAGTCCTGGCCGCCAGCCTGCCTTGGCAGGAAGGCAAATTGATCCCACAGGTTTTTAGGACTATTTGGCCAAAGATATTAAAGTTTAAATGTAAAAGATTCATGCCCTTTGATCCAGCAACTTTACTTAGAGAAGTTCAGCCTACAGAAACAGGAGCGCAGAGGTGCATAAAAATGACCACAGCTTAGGCCTCCCTGGTGGCCAAGGGGTTAAGATGCAACCTATGAAGCTGTCCGCAGCCACTGCAACACGAGTTCGATCCCGAGCCAGGGAGCTACCAACATGGCGCAGCAGACCTCTCCTGACTTACCCGCTGCTCCTCTCAGCAGTGTATTTCAGTCAATCCGCCTGTTCAGTTCCCCACTGTGTCTCTGGTGAATCCTCTCACCCCCCCCCACCTCTGGCCTGTACCCCAGCTCTTGTATGCATAATAAATAAATCTTTAGGAAAAAAAAAGGTCACAGCTACTCCCTGCACCTTTGTTCGTTGTAGCAAGTAATTGGGAATGAGCCCATTATCTTCCAATGGAGAACTGGTCAAATCAATTCTGGTTTTGCCATATATGGCCCCCTAGCTAGAATTAAAGGTTTTTGGAATAAATGATGAGATGTCATTAATCACATGAAAAGAAGCCTAGCATATAGTACTAAGAGATAATTATCCTGGGCCTCCCTGGTGGTGCAGGCAGTTGAGAGCAGCGTTGTGAAGCTGTCCGCAGCCTCTGCCATGCCAGTTCAGTCCCCACCAGCCTCGGAGCAACCTACATGGAGAGCAGACCTCTCCTGTCATGCCCGCTGCTCCCCTTAGCAGTATATTTCGTCAGTCTGCCTATTCTGTTCCCCACTCTGTCTCTGGTGAATCCTCTCACCCTCCCACTGCATCTGGCCTGTACCCTGGTTCTTGTATAAATAAAATAAATCTTTTACAAAGAAAGAGATAATGATTCTATAGTGAATGTCCACAATGGTTATCATGAAGGGCAATACTATACGGAACCTGTAGTTGCTACATTACTCTATTTCTGAACTGCTTGACTTTCTTTGACAACAAACTTAATTGCTTTTATAAGCTGAAAGAAAATGAAAGCTAATTTGAAATGTCCTTTGTCTTGCTTCCCTTTTGACATTTGGATTCATTTAAATGAAGGCTCCCCCAGAGTCTGTCAGGCTTTCAAGAAACCAGAGCACCTTCAGCATCAAAACCCCACAGCCTCTAGGCAGCCCAGAGTTCAGCAGGGGCCAAGAATAGACTTTGTCCAACCCACTCCCAGAGCCTTCAGGAGCCACCTGGAGAGAGGGTAACCTGTTCTCAACTTGCGTTGATAGAAGCTCAGAACAGAGACACCAGACTCCCCTCCACTTCTGATATTCAAACGCAAGCCTCAAAGGGAGATCCAGCAAAGGTTTCATCTGAGTTTATCAGGTGTGGTAGAGAAAGCAGGGGTGGCCACCACAGAACCAAGCTTTCTCTAACCGCGAACCCATTAGCAAAGAGAGTTAGGGTTGACTACAGGGACTTTTAAAGTGGCTATTGAATGTGTCTCTGGAAACTTCTGGAGCCTCCTTCTAGAGCAAAGTCTTTCAAGTTTGTTTTAAACATCAGAATCTCACTTCCCCTCTCCACACCCCTCCCCAAAAAAAGTAATTTGGAATTCCAAATTACTAATCAGTTAAAGGAGAAAGTGGTCCAGTTAAAGGTGGGAGGGGCTCCTCCCACTTTGCAGCCTCTGGGACACCAAGAGCCTGAGGTCCAGAGATGAGGTGACCGGTTCATTATCACCCAGAAAATTGATGAAAACGCCCGCAGAGCCGAGAGCCAAACAGCGGTTTCTCAGTTGCATAACCTCACTTCTTTTTACACTGTGTTCTTTTCCTATACTAAAGGAAGTGGCTTCCGTAAGTTTAACAGATATAACACAGATTTGGAGGTAAGAATAAACACCACAAGCATGCCATTATATAACACACACACGCCATTATATAAGCAAGGAGAAAACAGGTTTACTAGTGGACATTATAACGCAATTGAATCTGAGGGAAAGTCATAATTTTGCTCTTCAATTCAATTTTCTTATAATGAGTATATACACCATATCTTTTTTCCTCCCTGAATCTTTGAACATCTTCACTAACTAAGAAATGCTGGGGAGGGTGTGGTCTTTTTGTCAGACTATGACAGAAAAACAGGCAGACTTAGGGTGAGTTGCTTTTCTCAGAGAGGCTACCAAAAATTTTAAATGATTGATTAGCGCCAGGTTGACTTAGCAGCTTCTGGTTCCAAGGACTATGACATACTATACATTTGGCCACAACATAACCATTGTTTTTAGGACTAAGAACAGTAAAAGTGCTGGTTACTACAAAATCCTCTTCCATAACCTAACAATATTACTGCTTGGCACTTGGGAAATCTCATGGCTTCTACGTGGCCCAAATGCATCAATCCAATTACAGGACTCACAAATTCAAAGTTGAATGGCACCCCTAAGGTTTAACAGATCTGGCCTCTCTGGGTAACTGCCTCAACAACAGCAGAAGATGGAGACGCCTCAGATGACCTCTGAGCATCCCGATGCTCAGGACAATGTGGATGAATCTCAGGTGTATCATCCAAAGTGAAAGTAGCCCCACTTACAAGTCTCCATGCTGTGTAAACTCACTTATATGACGTGCTACAAAAGGTACAACTGCAGGGACAGGAAACAGACCAGAGGCTTCGAAGAATGAAAGGTGGGGACAGGAAATTGATGATGGAAGAACTAGCAGGAACTCATGGAGAGATGGAAATATGCTGTATCTTGACTATGGTGACAGTTACCCGGCTGTATGCATCTGACAACATTCATAGACCTGTAGGCATCAAACAGACAGATTTTATTCTATGTTTATTGTATATGAATAAACCTAACTTTTAAAAAAGAGTGTCCTTGGAGATGCGGTATACATGGCGAAAAAAGGCAGATTTCATTAATTTTTGCTGGAGAGTTTCATATTTGTGTAAACACCAGCAGTTTCCACCAGAGAACAGGCAGGCATTTCCCTGCTCCCATCTGCATTTTCACAAGTGACCTGTGCTCCACCATGCACTTGAGCTTCCCACTCAGGAAGGGCCAGGGTTCCAGAGTAAGAAGACGAGGTGAGGGGTAAAGCACAAGCCAGCCCTGTGGGCAGCCGAGTGGGCTGATCAAGCCAGTGGTTTATCCCTGAAGCTGCTCAGTCACTCCCCCCATTAATTATCTGTCTGCTGATTCATGAGTTGTGGTTTCTGTGGACGTGCTTCCTGGTTTTTCCTGCCAACCAGGACAGAAGGATTCTTGGGGCTGCAGGGGATGATAACCAGAGATCCCAAGTAGGGTGGGGAGTTGTGGAGGAGGAATTTCTATTAGGAAATTCCAGAGTCACAACCAGACTCCCCTCCCCCTCTTCACTACTGCCCCCTGGCCCCACCTAATGTATCCCCAGGAGGCCTCTGCCTCCTCACTCTTGCAGCGTCCAGGGCAGTAAAGGAGAATGCTGCCCTCCTGTGCCTTTCAATCCAAGAAGGAGGAAAAGGCAGACACCTCACAGAGGGTCCCCTAACTTTCTAACACCCTCAAGTCCAAGGTCTAAGTGGTACAATTGAGCAGAGGTTGAAAGCGCAAAGAACTCATGGTCTTGGCATGTTCTAATATTGTGTGGAATGCCCAGTTGGGGAGCACCTGGCGATCTTCTAGGAATGAACTCCTATGCTAGGTTTCTCAAAATGAGGCCTATCACCTCTAGATAGATGCCTCTTCAGAGCACTCCAGAGATATTTATGCTGCCACAAGCGTGTCAGTCACCGGGCATAGCATATTGAATAAAATAGACATTAGCTTCTTCTCATGATACTGCACACTTGGATATATCTTAACTTTCCTCTTTTTCTAGAGATGGGACTTAGGGTTTTTGCGTGGAAAAAGCAGAAGTGTGACCCTCTCTTCTCCATAGGTCAGAGAAGCTGGGAGATGCCACACCACCAGTGAGGCGTGAACTGAAGTGAGAAAGGGTCTCCTGTCACATAGGTCTGGAGAAAAGGACCCAAGGGTGTCATCCTGGGACTCTGAATAGCACTGATGCCCAAGCAGTAGCAGCTCTTACCTCCAACCCATGGTAAATGCCAAGGATAGAAAGATAATGAGAATGGTACTTGGTAACTATGGAACACTCTTTTGCACCTTTATTTCATCGAGGTATTGTTCTGCCCATTTCACAGATAAAGAAACTGAGAGCCCAAGAAATTAAGTCTTACCCAAGGCCAGACAAGCAGTAAGAGGCAAAGTCAAAAACTGAACCCACCTCTGACTGGCTGTAACCACAGTTGTCCCTTGTCCCATCCTAGAGCCGTACCCCATGTCTCCTGTCTCTCCAGGCCTCTGGGTTCCTGTGAGGCTTTGGTTGACCTGCTTGAGCCTCTATCACACGAGATGCTTTAGCCGTAACTTAAATGGCCCTCTAATGCCTCATCTGTAGCTCTTCCTTCATCCAGATATTGTTCAGAACAGAATGGAGAGGAAGCACATGGACGACAGGACTTTGGTGGTCCATGTGCTAAGCTACCTGAAGGGCGATTCTATCACTCTAAAATATAAACAACGATGTAAACCAACTTACTCAGCAAAAAATGTTTAAACTTATTTTGTTCATAGATTGTGGTGGTGGTTTCACAGATGTATACTTAACTCCCAACTCATCACACTGTCTACATTAAATAAATACAGCTTTCTGTAGTTGCCAGGAAATAAACTCAGAAGGAGGAACCAGCACCCCAGCTCAAAACCAATCATCTTAGGTGGCGATCACCAATAAAATGTATTCTCCTTTAGGTCTTAGGTAAAATGAAAATCTATATATGAGGCTTACAGCAGGGGTTGGTGGGGGAGAGGGATCAAAACAGGAGGGTACAAAGCACGGTGCTGATGGTCACAGGTGTTACGGTGGTGGGAGAACTATGCGGACTACACCTCAGGGGAGAAATCAACTACTGGTCAAAAATACCAGTGATGTAAGAAAATTAATTAATTTTTAAAATAAAGTCAAAACAAAGGGAAAAAATGAAGATCTATATACGGAGAAGTCACAAAATCTAACACTTCTTGGGCGAAGCTAAAAATACCACCTTTGTATGCAAAAGCAGAACTCAATTCCACACTCAAACAACCTTTCTCCTTCCCATTCCAGCCTCTCTGTGGCGCCCACCTGGTTCTTTCGGTGATGAATCACTTTGTGCGTCCTCATACAACTCTGCTACTCTCACCCAAGCACCTCTTTCCTGGGGTTCTGAGGATGCCTGCACCCCAGTCACCAACACTAGGATGAAGCTTAAAATATAAGGGGGAGGGCTTGTGCCCGGGGCCTTATTACTCTGGAGGGCCCACTAGGGCGCCCCTGCTCTTAAACACCACCCTCCTCCTCTTCTGCAAGGAGCCCGGGGTGGGGGTGGGAGGCAGCTCAGCACAACCATCCCCACTGCTGGGATCACCCATTCACACCTGTGATCAAATAAATATGGCTTTCTGCAGTCAATCAGCTACCATCAATAAAGAATTGTTAAAATATTGGTGTCCTGCCTGTGCGCATGCATGACATCCACACGTCTTCACGGCTGTCATCAATGTATTTTTGACGCTTTGAAATGAACTTCTCAATTTAAAAAAAAATAATAACTTTTGCAGGATCTAAACTGTCTTATCACTCTTTTATTAAAAGTGCATCTCTGCGCCCTTGTGCATCCTCTGCAGAGGATCGCCCGGCGGACCTGCAGGCAGAGTCCTCCCCAGGAAGGTCACCAGGACTCGGGGAGGACCAGGGGCAGCGCCCCGGGCTGCGCTCTGCTCGGCCCCCGCCCTCTCCCCAGACCAGGGGAGCCGGGCGGGCCGGTGCGGCGCTGAGGCTGTGTGCTGGCGCCGAGAGACAAAGCCGGGGACGCGAGCCAGATCGAGGGACCCTTGGCGCGGCTCCTCGCGCAGACTTAAAATTTTTCGGATGCGGGTGGGTCCCGGAGCAGAGGCACCGCGGCCACCCCGGCCACCGGGAGGGGGGAGAAGCCCGCGTCCTGCTCCGAGTCGCTCCCGCGGGGAGTCAACCAGTTAAACAAAAACAAAAACTTGGGGGAAAGTGTAAGACAAGGGGGAAAGAAACGTCTGGGGACCAGCAAATCCGCGCGCGCTCGCACGAAGAAGTTGCAAACTCCTCGGCCACGGCGCGGGGACAGCCCCGGGGCGCTCAGCTCGCCCGGCCACCCCGCCGGCCCCGGGACCACCTGCGCTCGGAGGTGCCCGCCTCGCCCCGCGCACCCCCAGCGGCCCCGGCAGGCAACATCCCCGCTCGGGACTGCGGAGCCCCGAGAACCCGCCCGCAGGGTCCTCGCTCCGGCTCCGCTGGGCCAGGAAAGTCCAGCTCCGGGGTCCGACGGTCCCAGCCTGGCCCCGAGCGCCCCGAGCGCCCCGAGCGCCCCGCGCAGGACCCGCCCGCCGAGTCTCCCCGCCCCAAGTCTGCAGCCTTGGCCGCGGCAGGATGCGCGGCGCGGGTCCCCCCACAGCGGCGCGCCCGCCTCGCGGGGACCTCACTCACCTCCGGCACCGACGCCCGCCAGCGCCCCCAGCACCAGCGCCGCGGCCCAGAGAGGCCGCGCCCGCATCGCGTCCGCCCGCGCCCGCCCGGCCCACAGCGCGCGGCCCGAGTCCGCTTTTCCCGCAGCCGGAGGGGAGGCGCGCGGTGGGTGGGACGCAGTGGGCGGGCCGCGGACTCGCCCTTCCTCTCTTCCCCGACCCCGCGCTGGAGAGGGGCGGTGGGAAACCGCGACCGCCTGCTGCCTGCCCAGCCCGAGGGGGAATGATCCGCCCGCTCGCGGGGGAGCCCAGGTTGGGCATCTCGTTCTCAAGGGTCTGCGCCCCAGTCCATAGTATGCTCAGGGCAGGAGCCTGCGGCCCTTGTCCTGACCTAATCCTGCCTCCTGGGAGACACCCACACAGTGTTTCACCCAGGTCCTCAGGCGTATCTTGAGTTTTATTCATTCACTTAGTTGGCCCACCTTGCCCACCTGGTGCCCGTCTAGTCCTTCATAAAAAGAAACAGGCTCCAAATGGGGTCACTTAGGCCAAGCCCCACCAAGCCTCAATACCTAACCTAACTGCAGTTTCAGCCCCTTCCAGGAGTGGAATTCAAAACCAATCAGTATCAGTCTGGAATTTTCTAATCAATACTTCTAAGTAGAACCAGGTAAGACCCCTGCCTTTTTGGCCCCTAAGAGAAGATAACCTTGCCTGAGACAATCCTTTGTTTTGTATTTGCTAATAACTTCCATGCACTCCAACTTCCATTTCTGCCTGTAAAACACTTCTTCACAAGTATAGTAATAATAAATTATATACAACAGATTGTGGGTTTTCATTGTTGAGCGGGATGAGTATGTTATCATCCCTTGAAGAGTTTTGAATTTTGTTCTATTCGGCAGTTATATCACTGACAGATTATTTTGATCAAGTCAAGTGTGATTTTATTCTTTTTTCAGAGATGGTTTTTGTTGTTGTTTGTTTGAAGGGGTTGTGTGTGTGTGTGTGTGTGTGTGTGTGTCTAGTGTGAAGATGTGGGTTTTTTTTTTTTATTTTAATTTTTAATGGTCCTTACTCCTAAGGGGTGGACTTCCTGTATCAACTAAGTACTCCAGTTGTCCAGTGAGATCTCTCCACACTCCCTAGGCTAAAACTCCAACACCTCCAAGCCATGTGCAGGAACCAGTGTCCTGCTGAGCTCTCAGCTACTCCCTGCCGGCCCCCAGAGGGTCTCCCAGTGTACCAGAGACCTGGGAACACCCACACAGACTTCTGGGGGGGGGGCTTTTCTGTTTAGCTCCTTCCTCTTTAAAAGCTTTCCCCACAAGATTAGCCTGGAAGTCTAATCTACACTCTTAAACTCAGTGAGACCAAGGGACCAAGAAGCCCTTAAGGTAGAGCAAGAAGGCTCTACCTTCTTGCACCGCAATCCAGAAAGCTCCCCCAGATAGAAAGCTAGGCAGATGTAAGGTTCACTTCATGTGTTTCCCTTCCCACGAGGATACTATTTCTGTTGCCTGTGTTCACTATTCAAAGCAGCTCCTCAAATGCATTGTTGTTTACTGTGGGAGAGTAGGTCCCCTTCCAGCAACACCATCATAATCACTTCTGTGGTTATTTATTTACTTCCACTTCTTCCATCACTGTTGGACAGTGAGATCCTTGAGTGCAGGGATTGTAGATTATTATCTTTGTATTTCCTAGAAGGCCCTCAGTAAATGAAAGAATATTTCCTACTTTTGACCTTCTTAGCAGCCACTGATAATTAACTTTAATAAAATATTAATCAAGCAAAGATGCTGGAGAAACTGAGTGTCTATTCTGTGATTTGCCCACATGCCATGCTGCTGGGTGGTATGGTCAGGAGGGGCATCCAGGAGGTAGAAGACCTTCTCTGAGCTCCATTTAAAAGACAAGAGTCACATTATCTGCCCCCTTGCCTGACATTAAATAGACAACAAAATAGGAATCCTTTCCCTTCACTGTTGCTGCCTATCACTGGCCCCTGGGCAATGTTGGCCAAATTGAGGCAGAAGGATGTTATCGGCCATGGACAGAGTCCTTGCTGGTCATCAGCAGTGTGCCCGGTGGGAAAGCCCGACTCCTATTCATTGTCACTACTGCAAGTTGGAGCAACCAGATAATGTGACCGTTTCCTAAGCCTCTTGCCGACCAGGCCATGCGCACTTCCCCTCGGTGCTAAAGTTAAAGTCAGAGCTTTCTGGATTTAGGTCCTTGTCTCACTTCTTACCTAGATGATCTTGAAAAATTCTACAAATCCTCTCTTTACTCTTTTTCTTTGTAAAAAGTAATGATCTGTTCCCTGCTATTTTTTCCACCCCTGGTTCCACTCAACCCCCTCCCAACACACCCACATGGTCCTGAGGTCCTGCAAGAACATGGATGTGAAAGTTCTTTGGAATCCAAAAAGCACAGTGGAATATGTTCATATTGTTATTATTTGTGGAGAGATTGTAGCTCTCTCAAAGCAGATCCATTCCTCAGTTAAGGAGGCTAAGTGTGGAGTAGTGGATTGGCTCAGAATCTTCTCCTCCCACACATTTGGCAGAGGCTCTTTGGTCCATTGAGAGATGAGCCAGCTGTTCCTCTGGCTTGAAAGAAAATGGGTTTTTCAGAGTCCACACTGATTAAAAATGGCATAGCATAGACTTTCTGGACTTGGGGGAGTTATCTGAGAAAAGGCCCCTAGAATTTTATCAAGGTAATTGTGGAGGGGTAAAGTTAGCATTGGCATTTAATATTCATTCACCACACACACACACACACACACACACATATAGCATCAACTGTGTGCCAGGTCCTTCTTGGGATACTAAGGGTGTGGTGGTGGGAAGAACACCGGCCCTGCTCTGCCAGGGCCCAGCTGAGACAAGCAAACTTTGCCTTGCAGTGAAGCTTCTCTCTCATCCACAGGTGAGAAGAAAACACAAGAGCCCAGGAACTTTCCATCCCAGCTCTGCATATTCCTGGCCAAACCTGGATTCAAGCTCTGTGCCCACTGAGAGCATCACATGATTGTTCACACCCCATCTCAAACCAATGCAGACCCCTTACCACCTTCTTGATAAATATTGATCAGCCTCATTACTCCCCATAATAACTCATTTTACAAAGCTAAAAACTAAGGTGGGAAGAGTTGAACTGGTAATTATTTTTGCTGTTTTGTTGTTGTTCTAACTATCATTTATTTTGTGGTTATTATGTGCAAAGTGCTATGCTAAGAATGCCTTCAGAATTCATTAGTCAGGGCCTCCCTAGTGGCGCAGGGATTAAAGTCTCAGCACTATCAAGCTATAGCCAGCCACTGCAACATGAGGTCAATCCCCAGCAAGGAACTGACCCACCTGGCACAACAGACCTCCCCTGTCTCACCCGCTGCTCCCCTCAGCAATGTATTTCAGTCAATCTGCCTGTTCTGTTCCCCACTCTGTCTCTGGTGAGTCCTCTCACTCTCCCACATCTTTGGCCTACCCCCGGTTTTTGTATGCATAAATAAAAAAAATTATTAGTCAGCACAAAATAGGCATGGGAATCCTGAGTTTAAGTGAAAAAAAAAATGGAGGTTCAGAGAGATGGAGTAATTAGCTCAAGTTATTAGCTCCACCAGGCAGACTGCTGATGACCAGAGACTAAGTGGGCAAAGCTGGGATTAAAAAACAGATCAGTCTTACTCTAAAAGCCATGGTCTCCCTTCCTATGAGTATAGGGTGCTGGACACCCCCACATGTTTCAAGAGGGCATTGCCATGTGAATTGGAGAAACCCCTACTGGAATAGAGCATTCTTAGATTCTCCATTTCTGAGATAAAATGTCCATAAAGCAAAATTTTTCCCTAGGGTCCCTCAGCCCAGATCAAGTTCAGGAATTCTGTGCACCTAGCCCAAGAAGGCACACAGGCCCTCAGAAAAAGAATTTTCCTCACCCTGCCTCCCTTAAAGCTGCTCTATTTCCAGGTCCTGGCCACTTCCTGCCTTAATTATTACAAGAAACTCACCAGCCATGCCCAGCTGACTCCTGAGATATGACAACCACACCGGAAAAACCTGGGCATGGGACCAAGGTCTGGACAAACAGCAGGCTCCTGGGAATCAGCTTCCTGAAAGAATGATCAAGAGTGGGGTGACTGTGAGCTGGGAGTGTGACAGGCAGTCTGCCTCACTCTCCCATGACTCTGGCTGTTTCAACCCAGCCAGGCCTCCAGTCTGGGCCCTGACCTGGATGAGGCCTGAGGAGAGCCCAATCCTTCTCCTTCACCTTGCTTCTCCCACCAGGCCCCTGGCAGGAGCGCCTGGACCTCTCTGGCCCTCCTTTTCCCCTCTCCCTCTCCCTTCTTCTCCCCTCATGCTCCTTCTCTCTTCAGGGGCTCAGACACCTGACCCCACATGCTGCTTGCCCCATCCCCAGGGAGTGTCTCACACTCACTATTCATCTGTCTTCTTCACCCATTTCTTTGCTCCTTCAGAACTCTACCTCTTCACACCCTTCCCTAAATGCCCAGAGGATTTTGTATTTGGTAAAACCTTCAGACTGGGACCAACCTACTTAATGAATACCTTGCTTTCTAGAGCTTTCCTTTGTCCAGATTGCCAAGCCTCCGAATCCTACTGGGCAATCCACTGAGTGAAATTTAAGTTAAGATGCTGGTAATGGTGCATGGGTGAATAGGTGAAGGAAATTCTATGGGGACTACATCTTGGGGGGGGGGGTTAAAAAGCAAACATTTTTTAAAAATGAACAATGATGTTAAATATATATATAAATAAAAAAAAATCTAAACGTAAAAAAAAGATGCCTAAGTTGTGATGGCACCACAGCTAACAGCTACGGGGGGCTTGTTATGTGCTAGGCTGGTGCTACTTTAAACTTGTTGTTTGTAAAAACCCTCTTAGCTCCCTGGAAGAAGGTGGGTATTATTTTTATCCCCATTTTCCAGATGAGTGCACTGAAGTGGGAGAGGGACTGTGACTTCCACCAGGTCATTCAGTGGTAAATTTACTTACTTCAATTCCAAACCCTGGCCTTCTGGTTTTAGAACCCAAACACTCAATAATCAAGCCATATGCAGGCACCTTCAATGGCTACCCTTCAAAACATGAGACATATTGGATAGTTATGACACTGTGAGCAGGTGACCATGGATGTCCTTTGAGGTAAGGGGGCAAAACTCTCAATGTCCCTCAAACACTATTTATATCATGGCAGAAGATGAGGAGACTCATCATAGTATTGCCAAAGGCAATGGTAGCTTCACAGGTTATAAGCTGTAAGTCCAAGCCCTATTCACCTGGCAATTTTTAATTATATTTTATCAAGATAGAAAACAAAAGCAAATTCTACCAGAGGTGTGTCGGGGAGAGCAAAAGGGGGAGGGGGCCAATGAACTATGGGGAAGGGCTAGGGTGCTCTGGTGCTGGGTGCAGTTCGGTAACATATATCTGAAAAGGTGTGCTCCTATACCTTGGAATCATGTACAGTTGATTTAGAGGTTGCAAACCAGCATCACCTCAACTAAAAAAAAAAAAAATACAATAAAAATAAAACAAAGGTGAATGAAAAATAGGTAGTATAGTAAGACTATTCCTAACAAGTCCAGATCCCCAGAAAAAAGAAATGTAGTAACATGTCCACCTAAGCTGCAAATCATATTGCAGAAGTGACTCACTGTCCCCCTTCACTAAATTCCCTTAAATACTCTCTTCCTGCTCCAACAATCCAGAAACTTATCTCAACCAGATGCCATAAAGACCAGAGGGGCAGGGCCACAGAGAAATGACTCCTCATACCACCTGCCCAGCTGGGCCCCAAAGCAGAATTCCCCATTTCCTCTGAGGTCTGCTCCCCAGGAAGCGTCTCTGACTCACCTTGGTGTTTCTGCTCTCATTTTATTCCATGCTGGTTTGATTTTGTTTTTTTGAACCCACTTGCAGGTTTGTGCCAAGGGACCTGGCGCTGTGCTCTCCTCTTCCTGTCCCTCCCTATTATCCGGCGTTGGGTGTCCAGGAAGATGCAGACACCCAAGGACGAATTTTGAGAGCAAGGGAAGAAAAAGAGATCAGACTCATTAGAGCAGGAGTTTCTCCTTTACACAAAAGGAAACAGAAGTCCAGCCTGAGAGAGCCACAGGGCAAGGCGACAGCTTGGCAAGCGGTGAGGGAAAACCAGGTGGCACTCAGTATCTACCTGAGGGCACTGCAGCAGTGCTTAAGAATGAAGGCTTAGAAGTGAGAGACATTCCTGAAGTTTCTGCCCAGTCAGTGAGTGCTCTGGCAGCAGTCACCGGCTTCTAGCAGCCTTTGTTTCCCCCTCTGTAGAATGGGGATAATCAGGTCCATCCTGTCCACGTGCTGGGAAGAGCCACTGAACCGTGCCCACGAAGCATTGGAAGAGCATCAGCACAGGGTGAGCATGCAGTGGAGACAGCTGCTGTGATGATAAACACTGTTCCTCTCCCCATGTGTTTCCCAGGTAGATCAGTCATTTGAGGGTGTTTTTCCCCCCCAAAAAAATAGTAGTTCTTTCATTTTCCTTCTTTTGCTAGAGCTGATTCTCCTGCCTGGAACACCCTTCCTTACAGAGTTAATACTTCAGTCTTTACTATGTTACAGACACTGTTTCAATTGCTTTATATGTATTCACTCACTGGATCATTGGAAAAAATAGATAGGGCTGGGAATACTATTTTTTTTAAGATTTATTTATTTATGCATACAACCTGGGGTACAGGCCAAAGGTGCGGGGGGTGAGAGGATTCACCAGAGACAGTGGGGAACAGAACAGAGGGCCAGGAATACTATTATACACACTTAATAGACAAGGAATTGGAGGTTTGAAGAGACTGAAAAGCCTGCCTGAGATCACACAGCTCATGAATGACCTCTATCCTAACCCTGAGGCTCTTAACCACTGCCCTCTCTTGCTTCCCTGGGTGATGACAACAGCACTCCTACCTTCTAGGGTTTCTCCCCAACCCCCAACTCCGCCCCACCCCTGTCTTCTACAGTTTCAATGCCAGCTTCTTCTCCAAAGAGACTTCTCTAATCTCCTCCCTGGAAATGATCCTGTTACTCATTTTCTAATTCCCCCACTTCTTTGGTATCTATCCTACAACATTTGCCTTTCTGTTGATACTTTTTTATTTGCACACCGACCCACTTTGTTTACCTAGCATTTGATATTCTTTGAGGGCATGACCCAAGCCCTATTCAATTTCATAAACCCCAAAGCCTGACGAAAAAAATGCCAGCTGCCTTTATTAAACACTAGGCACTGGCAAAACATCACAAGACTAAATTCTAAATTAAAAGGAAAACTTCAGTACCCACAATAAATTGCATCAAGTAAGTGATTGTGAAACAAATGCTCTAGTGCGTTCTCCACATTCCAACTGGTCGCCAAGATTTTTAACACTAGATCTTTAACCTCTGGCTTCTCCTTAAAGTGGAGGGCACAGATGGGCAGGGTTGAGGGCTACAATGTGGGTGGGGATGGAATGGAAGAAGTGTTAGGGCGAAGGCAGACATTTCTGGAATCTCCTTGGAAGCCCAGATGGGGACATTGAAGGAGCCCTGAGACCAGTACTGTAGATGTGCTCTTTCAGGTCCTTGGAGGCCAAGATCGAAGTCCCACATGACACAGAGAAACCTGAGATTCAGACACCCTCAGCTCCCTGCCCCTATAGCAACCCTGAACAATGAACAGAGTTTGGCTGCAAAATGGCTCTTGGCTGCAAAATGACATGCCTGCCCCTAATGACTAATATATAGATTTATGTCAGGGGGCCTCCCTGGTGGTGCAAGGGGTTAAGACGCAGCACTGTGAAGCAATCCACAGCCACTGCAGCACGAGTTCAATCCCAGGCCAGGGAGCTACCCACATGGCACAGCAGACCTCTCCTGACTCGCCCACTGCTCCCCTCAGCAGTGTATTTCAGTGAATCTGCCTGTTCTGCTCCCTACTCTGTCTCTGGTGAATCCTCTCACCCCCTACACCTCTAAGCCTGCACCCCAGCTCTTATATGCATAAATAAATAAATCTTGGGGTAAAAAAAAGAAATACAACTGTAGAATTGAGGTTCCCAGAGGAGAAGCAAAAGAGAGAGGGGACCTAACAGTCTGTGGAGGAGGAGGATGGCTGCCTTGGTGGTGAGTGTGGTGTGGTAACACACATCTGAAGAAGTGTGAACCCATACCCCTAAATCCTGTAGGGTGTTGTAAACCAAGAGTACCTCAATAAAAAAGAATATAATTTTAAAAGAAAAGAAATATCAAACCGGTTGGAGAGTGAGTGTGTGGTGCTGCCCACCAGGAAGATCCCATCCACAGGGACCCCCCATCTAAGGGAGGAAGCCCAGTGGAGGCTGGGGGAGCCTGATAAAGTAAATGGAACCAAAAGTGACCCCAGGGGGGAGGTGAGCCTGTGGGCCCTGCACGCTAGCTGGGGGTGCAGGCCCATTGCATGTCCAGCAGCGTCCAAAACAATATCCCAGGGCTTGGTAGGAATGCTTGTCCAGCTAAAAGGCAGGACTGCACAGGAAGCAAAAATAAAAGGTAGAATTTCTCTCTCAAACGAAGTGTGGCTGCAGGGCTGGTCGGGGAGAGGCGGAAGTGAAGGGCGTCCTGGGAGGGTTTGAGCGCCCGGGAGGAAAGCTGGGCGCACCAGATGCAGTGTCCACACACTCAGGGGCAAGATAAACAGAATCCCACAAAGCCTCTGTGTCCTCTTTTAACCTTTTTTGGGTCTTTGACCTTTTTGAAAAAATGACCAAAAGATACAAATTCCCTTCTTGGAAAAACAGCATAAATGTGCCCACAAAGATCTTTTATGGTTAAGAGTCTCTGCTCCTACTAACAGAGGAATGGATGCTATCAAGAAGGAACTGCAAACAACTAAATAAGGAAACCCATGGGGAAGGGACTCCAAAGGGGCAGCCTGAGCTGAGGAAAGAACCCTGTAGCTCCTCTACCTGACCCATGGGCGAAGGGCCGGCCGCGAGCTAACTGTGAACATGAAGTTGGGGCACAGAGCCATGAGAACAGGACCAAGAGGGCGTAAGGTTAAAATGAGGTGGAATTGTTTTTATTTTTTTTTTTTTTTTTTTTTTTAATAGAGGCATGTTTTATTTATTTATTTATTTGTTTGTTTATACATGCACTGGGTACAGTCAGAAGCGCGGGAGGGTGAGAGAATTCACCAGAGCCAGAGCGGGAGCAGAGCAGGCAGAAGGACCGAAGCACACTGCTGAGAGGAGCAGCGGGCGGCAGGAGAGGTCTGCGCGCCATGTGGGACCCTCCTCTGGTGGCCGGGGAGCAGCCGGGGATCGAACCGGCGCCGCAGAGGCCGCGGGCAGCTTCGCAGCCCAGCGCTCAACCGCTGCGCCACCAGGGAGGCCCCTGGAATTGTTTTTAATGTTAAAATGAACAAACAATACGCTGCCCTTCGGTCTAGCAATGTGACCAAGTCAAACTCCCCAACCTCCGCTTGGCCTCAGAGCCATCTTTTCTGTGAAGAAGATTGATTTCCAGACTCTGACATGTGGCTCCACATTGCTAAGTGGGCACTGAGAGCCCATGTTTGCCAGTAATGGATATCGTTAATGTGTTCAAGAAACTTGGTTTGTAGCCAGGGGCCCCAGGAGATGCTAAGCTGGTGAAAGAGGGGTATGGTCTGAGATTTGGGGGATCCATTTGGAAGACAAATCCAGGATGGAAACCTCAGGGGTGTAAAAATCAGATTCCCACTAGAAAGCTATGTCAGGGTTTTTTTCTCCAAATGGGAATTGGCCTGGGGAAATAATGAGGTTCACATTGTGGTAGGTATTCAAGTGGACAATGGCTGATCATTTTATAGTGTTTTTGGGAAGGGTTTGACCTAGAGGGCTGGCACCTGAAGGCTGATGATTCTGTGGTTCCACAGATTAGAACAGAAAAGAATGGGTATTTTCCCAGCTTACATTTATATTTTCTAACTTCCCTTTTTACCTCTGGATAGGTACGCCTCTCTCCTGAGTGTGATGCCTACTCACCTCTCCACTTTCTGTCCTTCTGCCCTTCTCCTCATCTCTTGTTCCCTTCTCTGGTTCTTTTTATCACTCTTCTTTTGCCCTTTTTTATTTCTTCTAGCCAATCCTAAAGGGCAGGGGCTGTGGGGACAGTTGACAAAGAACAAGGTATCTGTGCTTCCTGTCTAGAATGTCTCTCCCCAGGTTCTCGTCAATTTATAACCCATCAGGATTGCCACACCTCTTCCATGAAGCCCTCTTTAATCATTCCTCCTCCTCCGAGCTCCCAGTGCTCTGTCCTCACTCCTCTCTCTCAATCCTTAGACATATACTGCCTGGTGTCATTTCTTTGTTTTATCTTATGACATAGCTTAAATTGTCACGTGCTGATCATTTTTCCTCTAGTAGAGTATAGACTCATGGGGTGAAAGACCATGAGTGACTTTGTTTATTTCCTAGACAACCTACTCTTGTGCATTCCATAATTATTTTGAATAGATGATTTTTACTCTCAACGTTCTAAACACATATACACAATAAGGGTGAAAACAAAATAAGTGGGCTAAAGCTGAATATAGCAAGAGGTAGTTAGTTGAGTTCTAAATGGTCCATATCAGAGAGATGGAAGGGACAGCAAATCAACCCCTTTAGTTTGGAACTGAAGCTGAGCATGTGGCTTAGGAGCAGAACTGGACTAGATGCCAGGTCTTCACGTCCAAAATAGTGCCTTCTCTTTGACCTCTCATTGCAAAACCTTTGTGGAGGTACTGAAGCAAGCTAACTAACCTTGTGAGTCTTTGAAAGTGAACAAGACCTTCATCTACCTGAAGGCATTGAAATAAACTGACACCTCAAGTCCCTGGAGACTGGCTATGTGACACCACATTTGGGTGTCCCTTTGGAAGAGAGCTGCTGCAATTGTGCCATCTAGTGGTAATAGGTTGCTATTGCATGGGCAATCTCCAACACATTCTCCCTTAAAAGACAGAGCAACCATAGCCAAAGCATGATGCTAAATGCTGCAGAGGTGAGTGACTCTGCTCTAAGTCTCCAAGGACTCCTCCAGCTCTGACATCTTCAGCTGCCATTTGGCAGTTGTGTTAAGGAGACTAAATTGCGGCCATCTGCTGCTCAGCAGACCTCTGGCAGTGTGGAAAACCTCAGTGAGCCCAACCCGGGCTGTGGAAATCAGTTGAATGGGCAGCAAGAGGGAGGAAAAGAGATGGATCAAGAGGTCATGGGTGAGAAGGAGGGATACTGACAGAGAGGATGGGGGTCAGCCAGCGGCAGCAAGAGGTGTTTCTAGAGTAGGAGCAAAGAAAGGAAGGCCTTAGAAACTAGACAGAAATCTTATAAGCCTTAGTGTGAATTTGGAAGTCGTTCCTGAGGACTTTCGTGAAAATGGACGTTAGAAATACTCTTTTTTTTCCATTTATTATTATTTTTTTATTTTATATATTTTTACATCATTTTTCATTTTTGCACAATGTATGCATTTTCATCTTGGTAATAGTCCCCGTACGATTCCCACGCCCCCCCCCCCACTTACTCATCCCGCCTACTCACTCATCCCGCCTGCCCCGTAGTGTGTCTCTGGTTTATAGTTGCTTATTGATTTTGATTTTTTTCAAAGATCTGTTTATTTATGCATACAAGAGCTGGGTACATGCCAGAGATGCGGGGGTGAGAGGATTCACCAGAGACAGAGTGGGGAACAGAACAGGCAGATTGACCGAAATACTCTGCTGAGGGGAGCAGCGGGTGAGACAGGAGAGGTCTGCTGAGTCATGTGGGTTGCTCCGTGGCTGGCCGGGGATCAAACTCGTGCTGCAGAGGCTGTGGACTGCTTCGTAGAGCAGTGTTTAACCCCTTGCACCACCAGGGAGGCCCCTGATTTTTATTTTTGCTTTATTATAATTAGTCTTTTTCCTGGATCAAGAAGATGTGGTACATATACACAATGGAATAATACTCAGCAATCAAAAAAGATAAACTCATGCAATTTGCAGCAACATGGATGAGCTGGAAGGGATCATGTTCAGCGAAATAAGCCAGAAATAAAATGAAAAATGCCAGATGGTCTTACTCATAGCAGAAATTTATCGGGCCTCCCCGGTGGCACAGCAGGTTGAGCACCGTGCTGTGAAGCTGTCCGCAGCCTCTGCAGTGCGGGTTCAATTCCCGGCTGGCCAGGGAGAAACCCACATGGTGTGGCAGACCTCTCCTGCCTCGCCTGCTGCTCCCCTCAGCAGTGTCTTAGGTCCGTCTGCCTTTTCTGCTCCCTGCTCTGTCTCTGGTGAATTCTCTCACCCTCCCGTGCCTCTGACCTGTACCCCAGTTCTTGTACAAATAAATAAAATCTTAAAAAAAAAAAAATACTCATATTATGTCATGCTACAGCCTTAAACTGGAGGGGGAGAAACTAAAAGAACTAAGAGTCAAGTTTGTGGTTGCTATTTTTCCTATAGGATATTTTTAGATCCTTAAATGGGGATTGCAATCCCTACTTCACAGGCTGCTATGAGAGTGAGGTGTGAAGTGCTTGGCACCATGCCTGGCACATAGTAGGTGTTCACAAAGTTGGTCACGCTCTCTCTATTATCATCTCTCCAAAATTTACCTTTGACATCTGGGAACCCCACTTTACGATCATCTTAGCCATAATGACTTCCTTGCCCATTTTCTCTCCAAGGGGTGAATAGAAGCTTTGGGCTTCCTCAGTGTTCAAAGCAGAGAGTGGCCAGGTAAGCAGGAGCCTCCCCTAAATCTCCTCCTTGATCCTCATCTTGGTGTGGACATGTGTGAATCTGTATGTATACATGTTTGGTGTGTGTACATGTGTGTAAACTGTGCCTATAGATGTATACATGTGTTATAGGTATATGTGTGTGTATATATAGTAAAGAGAAAGAGCAAGAAAGAGAGAAATGTGATCTCACATTTCCAGCCTCCAGAACTGTGAGCAATAAATATCTGTTGTTTAAACCACCCAGTCCACGGTATTTTGTTAGACATGGTTTGAGTCCGGGTTTAAAATATTACAGGTCAGGGCCTACCTGGTGGCGCAGTGGGTTAAGATGCAACCTATGAGGCTGTCTGCAGCCTCTGCAGCATGAGTTTGATTCCCTAGCCCACCAGGGAGCAACCCACATGGTGCAGCAGACCTCTCCTGACTTGCCCGCTGCTCCCCTCAGCAGTGTACTTCGGTCAGCCTGCCTGTTCTGTTCCCCACTGTCTCTGGTGAATCTTCTCACCACCACCACCACCACCCCCACAACTCTGGCCTGTACCACAGCTCTTGTATGCATAAATAAATAAATAAATCTTTAAAAAAAAAATATTACAAGTCAACCCAGTCAAAGGAAATCTTGGAAATAATGTCCTTTTGCCCATACCTCTTCCCAGGTGGGCTAAGACTGGGAATTTCTTCTACCTTCAAACAAACCAGTCTGACACCACAGAGGGACTCAGTAAGTTACGCTGGCACCTGAGCAGGTTCACCTAATAGGAAATTCTCCCTGAACCTTTCCATCAGTAGAAGCAGGAGAGGACATCTCCAGCTGCAATGTCACAGGTAAAGGAGCCCGGGTCCTCAGACTTTGTGGAGAACAGCCGCACCCCCTCTACCCTCGCCAGCCCTGAACTGCCAACCTCTGAACTTCAAAGGAAGGGAGAAATGTGCTTCATCTCTTTGAAGCCACTCTCTTTCCGTCTCTGTAATGCACAGCCAAATAATTATAACTTTAAGTGTGTTCCAAAAATGTTGGCTGTTATCTGTCTTATAAATACAACTACTTGATGTGTCTTCTCACTAGATTGCAAGCTCCACGAGGGCAGAACCATGTCTGTTTGGCTGAGCAGATCCCTAAGGCCAGGTCAGGGCCGCGCCCACGGTAGGCCCTCGGTGTCTGGTATCTGCTGAATGAGTGAGCAGTCACCCCCACACACACACACACACACACCCTCGTGCCCTTCTCCCGGGGCCTGAACACCAGCCTTGGGGCATCTTTCTCCTTTACGGTCTCACTTGAAGTTCATCTCCCAGGGAAGAATCTCCCCTGTCATCCTCTCTTCCCTCCGGTGCCTCTTCTTGCAGGTCCTCTGACCTTGCGCTGAAACTGTCCTGCTATTGTGAGGCTGTTTCTGGATGGTTCTTGCTGTGGTTAGTCCCTGGTTGCCATGTCCTTACTCTCTGGCCGGGACAACACGCTTTTGGTTTCTTAATCATTGGGAGTCTTAACCCCAATTCCTAGAACTATACCACACACAATAAATTACTTTAGGAAGGATGAAGGAAGACAGGAAGGGAGGAAAATCTGAAAAGGCTCCATCATGGGGGAGGGACATCAGCATTTCAAGTTGGGAAAGATGATTGTTTTAATTTAATTGAAGTAATGTTGGCTTACAACGTTGTTTGCATTTTCGTAGAGGGTCGCCCTCATATGTTATCACCATAGTGCACCCATGAGGGGACGCGGAGCTGTTGTCTAATGCACATAGAGGTTCTGCTTTGCAAGATGAATGAGTTCTGGAGAACAGCGGTCACACAATGTGAATATAGTTAACTCGATAAAAGCATGCACTTAGAAATGTTTAAGATGGAAAATTTTGTGTTGTGTGTTTTAACACAATTCTCAAAGAGAAGAAAAGGCAAGGACCATTTGAGGAGTCCCTGCCCCCCTCCCCAGACCCCTTGGTGCCCCTCCCCCTCTTTCCCTCCTGGAGGTGAGGTAAGGGGTAGACTGAAGGAGACAAAATTCATCCATAAACTGTGGACCTGCCCAAGCTCTCTGCTCATGTGACCCCGTATTTCTGGGTCTGGGGGCTTTTGTCCTCATCTCCCAGTTCCTGGGTAGCTACTCATTTCTCTAGGAACAAAACATAAGGCCTCAGGGGGCACGCGCGCGCACACATGCACACACACCCCTCAGTGATTTCATTTTAAAACAACAGCAACAAAAACACAGAAAAATTAAAAAATAAAAATAAAAACAACAACTCAGGGGCTGGTTGGAGCAGAGGCCTGGCCCAGGTGAGCCACAGCCGTTTATTTCCAGGGAAAGCCATAGGCCCACGAGGTCCTGGGGCTGCGGACAGCGACAAGCTGGGACTCCGGTTCCAGCTCAGTCCCTCCAGGCCTCTCGCCACTCACCCCGGGAGGGCTAAGGCCAAGGGCCAGGCACCTGAAAGAAAGGGCTAGGTAGAAGAAGAACATCATCCTCCATACCCCCATCAGGATGGTGCTAAGATGTTGGGGAGGGACGGGGCATGTAGAGGGTAAAAGGAAGGAGGCACAGGCAGGGCCACTCTCCGTGGGAGCCATTTTCCACAGCAGAGCCTATACAGGCGGCCCCAGACCTGCGGGATTGGTCTCGCCCAAAAGACCTGGGAGAGGCGGAGGATGTGCCTGGTAAGGGGCAAGGTGGGGTGCAAAGCCCAAGGAGGGCAGAAGGCACGGGGGTGGGGGGGGGGAGGGAACCAGGCAGGACCGGGAGCTGCTCCCCCAGTGTGATCTCCAGCCATCCCCTCTGAAAGGATCAGGGCTGGGAGAGCAGAGCTATAGGGCAGGTGGCTGGTCCCGAAGCCCCAGAGGGGCCGGGAGAGGGAGCCTGCACTCACCCTGGCAGGCCTGCTTCACCCAGACATGATGTGCTTGACGAAGGCTGGAAAGAAGGCCACCGTCAGTCCCGCACACACCCCTCGGCTCCTTCTTGCCCTCTCAGCCCCTTAAACCTCCTCCCTTTCTCCACTACTGACTTCAGGCTTCCTCACCACCCCTTCCTCAGTCTGCAGTTCTTTCTCGTACTTGGGGTTGGTGGGGAGAAGGTGGAAGGGCAGAGGAGACCTAACTTCTGCTTTGTGCCGAACTCTCTGTGCTGCTTCTGGAAGTAGATGAAATGAGCAGCGCCACCTCTGCCAATCCTGCTGCCTTAAGAAAGGTGCCTTTGCTCAAAGAGAAAGCTGAGGCTCAGAGAAGGTAAGTGGCTAGATCAAGGCCACACAGCTGGTGCATCCCAGAGTGATCTCCAAAATCCAGACCTTCCATTCCACCAGGATGTTCACCCCCAGGAGGGAGAAGAACATTGATCTAGAGCCACCAATGCATGTCTGGAGCACAGACCCTCTAGCTCCTAGGTCTGCTCATTCTGCAGACCCCCACCCAGCCCAAGCTCGCCACACTCCCACCCCTGGGTGCCCATGGAAGGAAAGAAGGCACAGCCAGACACCTTCATAGTTGATGCAGCCATTGGCATCCTCTTGCCCAGCTAGCAGCTGCTCCACTTCAGCTTCAGTCATCTTCTCTCCTGGGGTGGGGCAAGGCTCTTAATGACAGATGGCAGCAAAGAGACAGGCAGAACCCAAACACCCCTGCAAGTCTGAAGGCCCAAGTCTCCCCGTCCTGGGATATGGTCATACTACGCCTCCCCCAAAGGCTTTAGAGGGTAGAGCCAAGGGTCTTAAGACCCTTCATAGGCCCCAGACCTCTCCTTTTGCCTGTGGCCACCACTGGGTGAGCAGACCAGGGTTTCAGAGACTGCCGTAAAGACAGGGATGGAAACCATGGGTACCACTGCAGAGGCCTCAGCTGTCACCCCTGCTGTCAAACCCTGCTAGAAAACCTAGCTGGGAAGGTCCCTAGAGAGCCAAGATAGACAGACGCTGAATTGGGATGTGAGGTTCAGGAGGGATGGACCCCAATGTCCCTCCAACACAGGCCACCTCAGTGCCTCCAAGCCCTCCTCCCTTCCACATGGACTCCACCTCTCCCTGGCTGCATACCCAAGGTGGCCAGGACGTGGCGAAGCTCAGCGCCCATGACCGTGCCGTTACTCTCCTTGTCAAAAACGCGCAGCCCCTCCACGAAGTCCTCGTAGGTGCCCTGCTCCTTGTTGCGGGATATGTGCTGCAGAATGGGCAGGAAGGTCTCGAAGTCCAGGGTCTTGGTGCTCATCTCTGCACGGGCACAGCCAGGAGAGAGAGTCAACGTCAGCAGAAGCCCACGGGAGCGGAGGCACAGCAGGGCCTCTCCCAGCTCCACCAGGCTAGGAACCTCCCAGTGGCACCAGGCTCAGCTGCAGCCACGCTGGCCGGGGCATCCAGGCAGGTGTCCTGGAGGACAAGGGCCCACGAGAGCACCACAGGACTGGCACTGGGATGCAGTTTTCTCCGGGAAAGTACCAGGGCAGAAGGAAAGAAGGACCATGACTCCACCCAGGCCTCTGAGCTCAGGTGGCCCCCGACTTGGGGGAGCTGATGGTGTCAGCAGTAGAAGTTGAGGGGCTGCAGGACTTGAGGGACTTTTGCTATGTGACAGACATGCAGTCATAGAGGCCAACTGATAGGATTTAAGACAAAATTTCACATCACTGTGCATTTAGGCCCCATTACTAGACCACGCTGCCTGGAGCTATTCTGAATCAATCAAGTGTATAAATTCACAGCTCACTTCTCCCACATTGTGGTTTGTTAAAAGCTTTAATTTGATAGATGTGAACCTTTTTTAGTAGCCTAAATGTTCACTTTAACTAGTGCCCAGGTATCTTTGTTCTCCAGGAAGCCCTGCTGACGTGGGCAGCCCCCCGATCCTCTGGCCTCTTCCAGCCTTCATCCTAGGTGGGGACCAGGAAGCCTCTAGAGAGGCCCAGCCTTGCCAGTGAGCTCCTGCCCAGGCCTGCCTGGCCCGCCCAGTTGTTGCACCTCTAAGAAGGCCTTGGCTGTTTTAGGGCAGCTTGTAACTTCCCTGCCACGGTGGTCATTCCCTAAGGGACACACTCCTTGCACCTAAATCCTCACTTGCCAAAAATCTATCAGAAGGCAAATGAGTGTGAGACACACCTTCCAGCAGCTGCCTGGAGCTTGTACTAGCTCACATTAGGGGCAGGGTTTGCCATCTTCAGGGCCCTGGCCATATGAGCACCTAGTTCTCACCCAGCAAGGACAGCTCTGCTCTGTGACACCTCCACTAAGAAGGGGGGTGGGGCACTGAGGATGGTTGGTCATCAGATTCCCATGCCTTCTGCCCCTGCCCCATGACCCTAGCACCATGGGGTCTCAGAGGAAGACACTGAAACAACACGATGTCTTGCCGGCTTTGCGGGAGCTCGGGCTCAGGCAGGGAAAACAAGAACAAGCCCAGGTCCCACCTTTCAAGGGTTAAGGAGGTGCCAAGAGCATCCGGATAAATCCTGGCCATGAGAGGCGGGTAAGGTGGGGCAGGGTAAGGTGGGGCAGGGAGGTCTAAAGGGGGAGAAGGTGATCCCGGGAGGGACAGACCCCGACACGAGGAGGTGGACCGCACGGGGGAGCTGACCTTCAGGCTTGGGTTTGCCCAGGACGCGCAGCACCTCAGCGTTGGTGGGGTTCTGGCCCAGGGCGCGCAGCACATCCCCGCACTGCCCATAGGTGATCTTCATCTCCCCAGTCGGGGTCCGGTCAAACAACGAGAAGGCCTCCTTGAACTCTGGAAAGAGAAACCCTGCTGCAGGCCCTGGCCCATGGGAAGGTGGTGGCTGGGGCAGATCGGTGTGGCTCATCAAGTATTTCAGTAAGGCACCTCCCTGGAGCCCATCCCCACCCTGTCATCCTCCTGTTGTCTTGTGGTCACTTGAACATGTCCCCTGCCAAGTGGCAGGGTAGTGAAGACAGGACTGGGGCGGGGTGGGGGTGGGAGGGGGGGTGGGGGGTGTCAGGATTCCGGGGCCCTCATCTGGCTGCAGGAGAGGCCCTCGGGGCTCCTCCTTGAGCTGGGGTGGGGCATGGGGGTGGGGAGTGCTTAGGGCTGCCAGCCCTCCCACACTTTGGCCCTTTGCAAAGGGGTAAGGCCCGGGGGAAGTCAGCTCAGACCATGATCGGCCCCTCCAGCTGAAAGGGCTCCCAGGCCGGACAAGGGGACAAGGTAGAAACAGCCACCAGCTCCACTGGACTCCCAACCTCTGAGGGTCCTTTTTTCTTAGCTCTAAGCTGAGATCACCTGAGGGGGTCGCTGGGGGTGGTGGGGATTGACTACAAAGCAAATGGAGGGCAGTGTCTAACTCATAGTCAGGGAATGAACAAATGGGGGTGATTATACTGTCCTAGTTCTGGGGCTCGCTCAGAGATGCAGGGACCAGGGCAGGTTTCCAAGGAGCAAGGCCAAACTAAGACCCTCCTGAGTCCTCTGCGAAGAACTTCATTCATCACTGTAGGGTAAAGAAAATGTCAGGCTTTTCTGCCCTTCCGCCATCAGGATAGATGATGGATCCTTGTCCTGAATGCATGCCTGATGGCGGGCACCTGGAATAGGGTGTGGGCATAGGTAGATGGGATTCAGCTGAACTAAGACTGTGCTTTTAAGGGCGGCGTCACGGGGACGCCAGCAGCAGCAGCAGTAGCAGCAGCAGCAGTAGAAGCCTAAGCCGAAAGAGAAGCAGCAGAACCAACTCCAGAGAGCCCAGATAGAGTGAAGACTTGCTGGGGGCTGGGAGGCCTGCCAGCCT
Organism: Talpa occidentalis; assembly: GCF_014898055.3. Lineage (NCBI taxonomy): Eukaryota > Metazoa > Chordata > Mammalia > Eulipotyphla > Talpidae > Talpa > Talpa occidentalis. The sequence goes on along the minus strand of NW_023605083.1, from coordinate 123,532,358 downwards.
CCCAGCCCCCCAGCCAGCACCCCTGCCTGCCATATGCCTGGTGAACCCCAATAAAAGACCTGCAAAAAACCACTGAGGACTCTGACTACTCCTTGACCCGGTCTGCATGGGATCAGAAAACCTGCACTGTGGCCAGTCCGGCCTTTACAATCACTCATTTGGATTTAGCCGATTATAATTTGGGCTTGGAGTGCATTGGAGTTACTTATGATAGCAAAGAAATGATTTACTAAACAGATTAACAATATAAACCTAAGAAGAATGTGTGAACTGCTTAGGAGAAAAGCTGTTTGTAATCCTCTCCAAGTCCTTCAGCAATACTTACTTCCTCAGAGGCTGCATATGGGTTATTTACAAATCATTCTACATATCAAAGTAGGTTTCCCAAGATGTTTACCTGCAGCTCTTTATTAAGTTTTGTTTAATTTTAAAAGATAGAAACCGCATGTCTTTCCTATTGCTGAATTGTTCGGTTCAAATTCCATTTCCATCACTTACAAGCTGTGTAACCTTGGGAAAGTTAATATTTAACCTCTATAAACTACTTTTCTTCTCTAAATGGCACCTAACTCAGGGTCCTTAAATGGCATTCAAATTAAATACAATCGTGTGTGTAGAAACTCAACACAATTTCCTGCTCACAGTAACAATGCAGTTAGTGTTATTGTAGCAGTTTAATCCCGATTTTACCACTTAACGGTGTGATCTTGGCCAAGTCCTTTCACCTGTCTGAATCGTGATTTCCTCCTCTGTGAGAAGGAAATAACAACTTGTTAGGAGGATTTATATATATATTTTTAAGTTTGAAAGCAATTAGCCTGGCTTCTGGCACAAGTTCAGAGGTTGTTCCATTTGTTATTTGAAACTGAACTCGGACTTTTTGATCTTCTGCTAGTTGAATCAGAAGGTCAGATTTGATAAAAAGAAGAGTCTCCTCATATTAGAAAAATATGATGATTCTTAGGAGGAGAGTGTAATGTGACCGGGAAGTAACAAGAACAATTTGGGCATTTGCCACAGGGCAGGTGCTGAACTGATAATTTCCCATGGATTGCCTCATTCATCTTTACAAAACTTTATGCTATAGGTATTATTGTCCTCATTTATAAGACATGCAGCTGTAACTTTGGGCTAACTATTAAGGAAACCAAAGAAACAGGGAGGAGGAAGGAGGAAGTGTTGGAAGAGACCTGTTGTACCTGTTAATGTCCTAGCTGGCAGGGGAGCATAGCCCATGTATGACAACCAAACAGTGACATTGAGGAGTGATGCTAGGAAAAAAGCTAAGCCAGTGTGGTCTCGATGAATATGTAGGGTGATGTTCAGGGCCAGAAAGAGACCTTTTCTCCTATCTAAGTAGCCAGCTGCATGCTAAAACAATCAACTTCGGTGGTAACCCCTTTCTAGAAGGATTTGGAAATCTGAGGAACCAGAGAAGGAAGTCAATAATTAAAAGTTTAAAGGTTAAATGGAGATACCTTTGGAAAAAAAAATGGAAGGAGCATGTGATCCAGCAGTACCACTGCTGGCTATTTACCCAAAGAACATGCAAACACCAGTATGGAAAGACTTATGCCCTCCTGCGTTCATAGCAGCACGGCCCACAATTGCCAAGTCAGGGACCCAGCCTAAGTGCCCATCCACAGGGGGCAGGATAAGGAAGTTGTGGAATATATACCCAACGGAATACTACTCAGCTTTTTAAAAAAAATGAAATAGTGCCTCTGGGGACAAAAGGGTGGATCTTGAGGCAATTATGCTGAGTGAAATAAGTCAGAACACGAAAAGTACTGATGGTGTCAATTTTTTGTGGAATATAAATAACCAAAGAACACATATTGGCAAAGCACAGCAAAAATAATTCTTAGACTCTGTGAAAAATAAACTGGTTACCAGAGGGAATGGGGGTTCGGAAAAGAAATAGGGGAAGGAAGGGACGTAGGGCACTGGCCAGGAGCACTGGAGAGTGAATGAAGCATGTGGAGGAGTAAAAATGTACCCCCAGAGTCACACAGATATGTAGGGAACTGATAAATGAATATTAAAGTTTTTTTTTAAAGCATAAAAGAAACTGAGGCCCTGTCACCTGGAGAATATAATATAAAGCTACCTTGGGATTGGATAACTAACTTCAAGAAGATGGAAACTGGATATGGAAAAGAATCATGTGTTTTGACTGAAAAGAGCCAATATCCTCACCTTGCACATAAAAAAAAGTGTCAGGAAGTGACTTTCCCACAGTTTCATGGCCAATAATGGCAGACTTAGGACAAACACTAAAGTCTCCTGACTCAAAAGCATGGCTTTCCACCATAACGTGAGAAAACAACCTCCAGCTCACCGAAAAGCAAATGAAGAGACAGCAGAGAAAAATTAAAGCAGAAACAATCAAGTGCGACATCAGGAATAATGTCTTCCAAGTGAAAGGGATGAAGGACTGGAAGGAGTTAGGCCCCAGTTCTGAAAAGCTTCATGGGAAAAACAGCTCTCCTGCTGTCTTTATCCCTGATTCCCATCTGGGGGAGGGAAAAAAAACTTATCATTAGTTGCTTCAATCCTGTGTGATACATACATAGATCATACTGAAATGTATTCAAATTAATTTGAAGAACTTCACAGCATGCCAAACTATTGACTAAAAGTGCCCACTGAATATTCCAAAAACAAAGTCAGATTCAGCTTGATAACTTCAGAATGTATCTGCTAGCTCTAGGGCCTTTTTTTGTGGGTAAAGTGGCACGTTTTGGGAGGGTAATTTGGCAATGGCTTTTGCCATTATAAATGCACATATCCTCTGACCCACTGCTAGGAAAATTCCTAGGGGGAAGTATGCTGATATTCAGGAAACAACCCGAATGCCTGTCAAGGAAGACTGATTAAATATAATTATTGAAAAGAATGAAGTACTGTGTAATTATTAAGTGAATGAAAGATAAATGAAAACAAAACAAAAAGCTAAAAAAAAGGTGAATGAAAATATAAAAAGATATTTAAATATATTATTAAACAATATTATAGTTATTTGTATTATTTATTACATTTATAATATATACCATTCTATTAATTTTAGTGTTTATATTTTATTATTTATATTTATAAACTTTGTTACTTATAGGTTATTTATATTGGTTAGTAATTATTGGAATATTTGTACCTATTTATTTTATTATATAACTATAATAATTAATATGTATTATTATATATTTTTCTCAAAGGATTGCTAAAGCCCTGTTAATAGTAGTTGTCTTTGGGAGAGCAGCATGAGAGGAAAATAAAGGAAAAGTATTTTTATTTTTCATTATTTAGTTTTAAGTAGTATGTGTTTTGTTTTGTTTTTTTACCATAGGCATGCGCAAGTTTAATTTGTAAAATACCATATGTGCTTAAAATCAAGAGTTCGAGACCTCTCAGGTTCCCTTCCAAGCCCTCTGTTTGTCTTTCCTGGAGTCATTTGGTGAGTTGAATCCTGGCTGTAAAGTGACAGTGAGCCCCAAAGATGGAGAGGGGCTGTTGATGGAGAGCACAGTGGACGAGGAGACCCCCGTCAGGACTGGCCCTACCACCACAGCGGGTGGGCATCATGGCAGACCGCAGGAGGGGAGAGGAAGTTGGTAACCTACGAGCGGGGCTTTCCAATGGCAGGAACAGAAATGAGGTGTTCTAAATGAGCTGGATGGTAGATTGGGGGGGGGGTTTACTGTGCCCCTATCATGTTCCAGGTGGTCTGGCAGAGCAGTAGAGAGCTCAGGTCTGGAATCAGATTGCTGAGTTGGAACCCTGGCTCTTCCACAGATTACCTGTGTGACACTGGGCGAGTCATCCAACCTCTTTGGGACTCAGTTTTGTGAAAATTAAATGAGCTACATAAAGGGCTGAGGAGTTAATAACCTAGATCAAACACAGGCTTGCTACGGGGATGATGACCGAGATAACAACCTCTGCTTCTCTTTCCTCCTCCAGGGAAGTGCAACAGTGGGTGGTTGGGGGTGCAGCACTACTCACCTTCAATCTGGTCAGCAGTGAAGTCTATCTGTGGGGAGGAAACACAGAGGAATCAGGGCTAAGGCTGCTAGAGGCTTCCACAGGGAAGCAGAAATGGTTTCCACCTCTGGCAGGCCGAGGAAGAAGGGCAGGAGACCCCAGTCGTGGGCCAAGACTGACAGGACATAAAATAAGGTGGCTCCGAAGCTCCCTCAGTACATTTGGTCAGTGACGCTCCAAGTGAGGGAGAAAGAGAAATGCTCTGCAGACCGGCCATAAGCTGCCCTGACTTTCACCCATTCAGTCTTTCCCTCCTCCACAAGCCACCCTTCCTCTCCCGTTGGGTGCCCTCCAGTCCTCCCTGGGACTGCCTTTTCCATTTGATGCTTTTAAATCCACCTCCTCCAGGGACAACTTCCCTCACTCCCACTCCATCCCAGCCCCTCCTTCAGGCTGCCGGCCCTCTTAGTCCCTCTTAAGCGCTCTCACTCTCAGACAGAGGAGTGCCCCAGCCTTCCTGACTGTTTTCTAGGTGTGCCTTTATGTGTACCCCAGTTCCTCGAAGCCAGTGCTCCCTCGGGGCAGAGATTTTTGTTTATTGTTTACTGAAATGCCTGGCACATAGTAGGCACTCAAAAAATCTGAAGGACTTGAGATTCTCTGCCCCCATCCCCAATAATTCATTGCTGAGCACAGAAGAGGAAAGCTCTGAAAATGAACAAGGAACAAAAACGGGCGTCGTCACTTTAACCAAGAGTCATATGTGTTAATCTGCCACCCTTGTCTACCACCACCCCAATCCCTTCTCATCTGGGGGTGGTAACCAGCCTTGGAGCATCTTCTTCATACACCACCGTCCCCAGTCCTAATTCTCAAGCTTGTGCGGTGCCCTTAGGCTGACATCCATTCAGGAGGACCCCTGAGGGGACTGGAATGAGCAAGGAGAGCAGGAGGGGGTTATGCCAGCCAAAAAGGGAACTAGCTGTGCCCAGGAATGGACTGTGCCAAACGTCGGGGGCTGGGGCATCAGGAAGTTAAAGAAATCCGGTAAATGGGGAAGGACGCTTCACATGTACTCTCTGAGGAAAAGTTCTCCTTATTTTGCAATGTGTTAGGCCCCAGGAGTAACCATGGAAGAGAAATTGGTGAAGCCATAACCACAGACATTGGTTTATGTTGCTTTTGCTCTGTCTTTGAGTAAAGAATCTTCTAAGAGGGCCTCCCAGGTGGCACAGGGGTTAAAGTCATAGTGCTATATAACGCAATGGCCAGCCTTTGTGGCATGAATCTCTAGCCAGGGAGCAACCCACATGGCGCAGCAGACCTCTCCTGTCTTGCCTACTGCTCCCCTCAGCAGTGTATTTCAGTAGATCCGCCTGTTCTGCTCCCCACTCTGTCTCTGGTGAGTCTTCTCATCCCCTCACACCTCTGGCCTATACCCCAGTTCTTGTATACATAAATAATTTTTTTTTAATAAAAATAATCTAAGAGAGAAACTGGGTAAGCACCATAATGGGGAGGTGATTCTCATGAAAGCCACCTCGTTCTTTCTCAACTTTAAAGCCAGTTCAGTCACCCCAGAAGTAGAAAAGAGGATTGCCATTGGGGTGAGAAGTTGAGGGGCATGAGAGGATGAAGGGAAGTGATGGGCCAAGGGACACCTGCCATGCTGCTAAGCAGCTGTTGCCCTGACCTGGGGACACGGGACTAGTGCACCCACAGGAGTGGTGTATTATCCACACAAATCAGAAACCAAGGCAAGGTGGGATCCTCAGAGGGTGTGGTAGATGACCTAGAAGGCCTTCAGCCACTTTCGAGGGCTTAAGTATGCCTCAGTTTCCCTAGAGTAAGCCACAATCAAGCCCAGGGAGGCTTGATTAACTTTCTTGGCCAAGACATCTCGGTCACCCCCAGTAGGAATTACCACAGATCGTCCCCCAGGTCTCTGGCACAATCCGTCTGCAGGGCCCGTGCTGGAGGGATCTTGAGACAGGGAGGGACGTCCAATGAGAGGCCTGGACTTCGTTTTCCTGTCTGTTTGTCACAGAACCTGCTTCTGAGTTCTTTTTCCCACCTCATTCCACACCACCCCCAGCTGATACCCTCTGCTCCTAAGTCATTATTCATAGCTCTTCAGAGCAGAAGCCACTGACCTCTACATTCTGATGCCAAGTCTTAAAATTGCTTCGTTCTCCCGTGGCATCTGACCTCCCCCTTCTCAACCCACCGCCTCCCCTTTCCATCTCTTCAGCCACTGGGCCAGTGAGCTGGGAGGGCCGAAATGACTGAGTCAGCAGGCAGGGCCTACCCAGCCCCAGGCAGAGGAACTTCCTGGTGTGAAGAGGACAGAGAGGACAGAGAGGGATGAGGGACGAGGACTGAGTCGCACAGGGAGCCGGGCCCAGCTCCCTCACTGGGTCAGAACTGGTCTCGGCTGGGGTGGGGGGCAAGGAGAGTCAGTCCTCTGCACACTCCAGATAGGAGCCCATGGCAGGGACCCATCTAAGTAAACAGGAGAGAAAGCCTGTCTTCTCTCACCTTATCTTTGGCCTCCTGATCCCTTCCCCCGCCAACGCACACACACAGGGCCTTTGTGTGTAAGGCCTTTCCCCGGCACACAGGCACATGCCCCCTCATTAGTCACATCCCTGCTCCGAGCGACACTGGCAGTCAGCGTCATGTGTCTTTTCTCCATAAACATATCACACCACCTCCAAGCAAGGAGTCGACCGCTTCACTATGGTGGCCCCAAAGTGCCGAAAAGGGTTGGATGGTTGACTAGTTGCACCTCGTTGCCACTCTCAACTCTGCTGGGCAAACACAGGGGGACAGATCAGGGCGTCCACAGACAGAACCAAAACCTGTTCTTGAGGGAAAGGATAACAACCCAAAATAGCCCTGACCAGCCCCAGGAACTGCTCCACGGCCCTGGGATTGTGATCCAGGGTCTGGACACCACGGCTCTCAACCCCGGCAGCCTCCATGAAGCAGATTTCTGAGCTGCAGGCGAACCAGATCCTGAATGTCAAACCTACACCCATCCCCAAGGCTGAAGTTTGCTCACCTTTACACTCTTCGGGTCAAAGGCAGCTTCCTTGGGGGGCTCAGGAGCTGGGGCAGGGGCTGGGGCCGGCTTGGGGGTGTCCTTCTTAGGTTCCGGCTTCTTGGGAGGCATGTTGTCTTGGGGGGTCTTCGGTGGAGGCAGGACCTAGAAAGGAATCAGGAGATGCAGCACCCAGGAGTGGAGACAGGAGACTCAGATGCCTCCTCCTTTTTATCCTGGTCAGGAGCCCCCATCGAGGGGCTGGGTGAGAGCAGGAACAACTGCTGCTGACTATAAAAGGAAGAAACACTAGCAGGGTACAGCTGACAACAGTGTATTGTCACCAGGTTTGGGGCCACCAGCCCCCCTCCCCCATACCTCACACCCCTCACAGCCTCCACCTCTGGAACAAGCTGACTCCTTCCTGCCAATTGGTGGAAACCCAGAAGGGCCAGGAACACAGACCCTCTCAAAAATGCCGGTGTCCAGCCAGAGAGATGAGCTGACTTGAGCAGTTGATAACCCTCACACAAAGCCCAGGGGAGGGGAAGGCTTTTTTTAGCCCCTCCTGAGCAGGGGCAGCCCACTGCACATTCCTTTTAAGCAAAGATCCTTTAAGCTGAGAGCCACTCTGGGCCCTGGGCTCTGGCCTGAGGCTCAGCAGTCCAGCCTGGAGCCCTGAAGCAACAGCTGGCCCAGCCAACCCACACTGTCCCGCCACACCCTCCCAACGCATGGGGCAAAGCCCTCCATCTTCCAGAGCACGTACCCCAGGAGCTCCACAGGCCTCAAATCCTAGGTCCACCACCCCCACCATCCTCAGTCATTCATTCAACAAGTGTTGAGCTCTTAACTCAGCAGAGCCCAGGGCCTGAAACTCGAGACTAAAGGTCAGAAATCCTGTGTTTAGGTTTTACTATACCTCTAACGTATCTATACCCCTGGACTCCGTGTGTGTGTGTGTGTGCGCGTGTGCGTGTGTGTATAGCTCTATTCATACAGCATCTCATCAATCTTCACCGCAATCCTGTGAGGTAAATATGACTCTTAGCACCATCTCATACATGGGACGATTGAGACTAAAAATGGTCCAGGCACAAGATTGCTTACCTAACTAGTTTCAAGCTGGGAGTACATACAAGTGTGTCTGATTCTGAAGTGCAAGCCTGAATCATTGTTATAATAACCCCACCTAGAGAGGGGAGACACGGGGGCACAGAAGTTGGTGTGCTTATCAGAAAGGCCAGGATGAACACACACTGACTGTTGCAGGAGGCTTCCCTAGGCCCGTGGGGCTGAGGACAGGAGGATGACGGCAGTGGACGGTTTTTTACTTTTTTCACTTCCTGTGGTAATGGAAATTTTTATAACGAACATGTACTGTTTTTGTTTAAAAAAAAAAAAAGCTAGAAGCTAATAAAATGGTGACAAAAACAACAGAAGTGTATCCGCTGCACAGAGAAGGGCCCTGTTTTTGAGCTGAATCCTAAGACTCCAGCTGGGATGAGAGGAGTAGTGAAGCCAAGAGGAGCAGAAAAGTCTCTCTGTCTGTCTAGGCCCTTCCTCACCTGTGAACTAGAGGGCCAGACTGTGTGATGCCCGCTAGCTCCTGAGCCCAGCTCCCTAAGCACAGGCTCCAAAGCCCAGATCGTTTGGAGCCGAAAGGCCCTGAGAGATGATCTCTGTCCTCATCTAGCTTCCCATCTTCCTTTGTGAGAGCGTCATTAAGGCCCAGGGAGGCTTTATTTACTGGCAGAGCTGATCCAGCTGGTTCTGGCTCCCAGGGTGTTCCCACACCACACTGCCCCTCCTATAGGGCTATTCATGCTCTCCCTAATGGGGGGCAGGGAGACCTTCAAAGGAAACAGAGACAGGAAAAGCGTCCAGGACTTTCCCAAGGGGGATTCTAAAATAAGACCCAGCATCTCAGCCAGTCCTGGTCCTGGCCTGGGACAGCAGCCCCTTCAATCTTTTCACCTCACTGCTTCCCCTCCTCTGCCGGCCTTTTCTCCTCCCTCTGACTCCTGTCACCTGCTCCCATGTGCTTCTGCCCACCTCCTTCTATAGTCCCTGTCTGTCCCCTCCCTGACTACCTCATTCCTCAGGGGAGTGAGAGCTTAGGTTGTTGGTGATAAAGGGGGAAGAAAGAGAAAGCCCATCACCGCCCCCCTTCTCACCACCAATTGCCTCTCCTTCCTTGCTGTCCAGATAGGTTTGCGGGGAGATACACCAACGGGCCTCTGCAGAGAGCTGAGGCCGGAGCTGCAGACCCGGGCATCAGGGCTTACTTTGCAGCCACTTTGCATCTCCGGGCCTCAGCTTGCTTATCTCTAAAATGAGAGATAATCAGAAGCCAGGCCCCCCTGACTGGCTGTGAGGGCTGGCCTGGCCAGATCTTGGCACTCCCCCAGCCTGTCACTTCAGCCCGCACCCCTCCCATGTGTTTTGTACACTGGGAGACCCACAGTCATTTACCAGGACTTGGTCCCACTGTTTAAAGGTTTTAATATAACCACTGAGTGAGATGCTCTCTATGTCCCCTTCCAGTTAAAAAGCAAGTTGTTCTGGAAAGATGCATGATCATCAAAAGGCAGAGCAGAGAGACCGTCCTTCCCTTTGCTTTCTTCTTTCTTCATATCTTTTTTGTTTGTTTTGTTTTTCAATTCGAAGGAAGAGCAAAATGGCCAATCTGCATGGGAAAAGCTGTGTGGGGCTCCAAGGGCCTCTGAAAACACAGAGGAGGGGTGGGTTCAGGGGCAGCCTGGAGTGGGTCTGCGTCATGGCTTCGGCGTGTTCTAATCTTGGCCTGGCACCTCAGGCCCTTTCACCGTGAACATTTCCTTCTCGAAGTGTGAGCCTTGTGTGAAGCAGCATAAGTCAGGCACCACAAACCCTTTCTGGCTCATGGGGAGGACACACAGATGCTGGTTTCATTTAGCTTTCCCACAGATGTGCTGGGAAAGCCTGCGGTGTGCTCGGTTTCCGAGAAGGAACTCCAGGAGAGGGGCCCACGGGCGGGAGCCACAGCGCGGTGGCAGTGGGTAAAGTAGACTGTAAGGTATGGGTCTGGGAATGGGGAAGAGGAGAAAGGAATGGGGAAGGGAGACTGACAGCAGCTGGGTACCCCTGTTGTGGCTCATAGTTAACAGGTCTCTGGGGCCTGGCAGCCTGCCTGACAGCAAACAGGAGGAGACCCCTGCCGGGAACCTTGGGCTACAGCACCCGGAGGTGTGCGTGGGGTGAGGGGTGGGGAATGTCCCCCTAATTAGTTTCTGATTCCCTTTAAGCAACCCCAGCTAACAAAGTGCGTGGCCCGCTAGAAGCCACTAGAGAACACCTGTGGATTCCCAGGTAGGCCTGTGTCAGGAATCAAGATACGTGATACCAGACTTGGTACCACTAAAACTGGTGATGCCACAGCTCACAAGAGCCCAGTAAGCTGGAGTCCGAGCTTCACCTTCTTATGACCCTCACTCTGTTTCAGGGCCACTGCCTTCCACCGGCAAATCCTATGCAGCTACAGTGTCCTTCACAGGATGTGGGACAGGGTCTTAGCTCCGATACGTGTTGACTGGTCAGAGCCCAGAAAAGGAAGAGAGCAGCAGAGAAGAGGCAGAAGTGTGAAGAGATAAGTATAGCAGCAGACACTGGCAACCTCACAGCTGTGTTGGGGAAGTTTCTTGGTGGTTCCTGAGCCAGAATTGCTCCAGGTCCAACCCATTCCAAGGCACCCACTGGAAAGACTTCAGGTTCAGTAGATGGAAAACACGGGACAGAATTTCATGCCAACCAGTTTATAACACAAATTCATGTCAAATTCAGAGACAAATGCACAAAGAACGGACACTGGCCTTCATGTGGGCTGAGATTCTGCACACTCACTAGTCCTCCTCCCTTTTGCTCCCACCACGCAGGGCCTGTGCCCTGCCCTGAAAGAGATCTGTTAGAGTCTCCTGCCTGGATCAAATGCTGCTGACAGCAGGCCTGGCTGTGAGTGCTGGCACCTTCCTCCTCTCTTCTGGACATCATGGGGCAGTGCCCTGGCCAACACTCTGTTAATCTGTCCCCACAGAGGGCACTGGGTAAATCGGGCTCTGCCACAAGGCAGAGGGTAAGAGGGCACACTCAGGAGCCAGGCTGCCTGGAATGGAGTCCTGACTCAGTCAGATCCTTGGCTAACCTGGTTAACTTCTTTAAGTCTCAGTTTTCCTGTCTGTAAAATGAGGATGGATGATTGTGAGAATTAAATGAGTTAATAGGGGTGACGTTCTTGAACAGTGTTTAGCACAGAGCCAGGACTCAGGTGTTCATTCGTGATGTAGCTAGACAGGTACAAGAACTTACGTTAAAATTGAGACCTTTGATAATGGAAATGAATAGACATTTTTTGAACAAACATGCAGGATGTTTTCATTGTAATACACAGTAGTATGAATACTGGCTGCCAAAATGAGAAGAAAAGTTTAAATGTCTTCTTGACATTCATATATTTATCTTTTTGAATTTCATGTTAATAATTCTGAGTTAATACAAGACTTAGTGAATGTTCTCAGCCAGGACATAGTTTTGAAATGGATAGGCTTTTGAAATGGATAGTCATATCAATTCTTCTAAAATAGATAAAGCTATTCTGTCAATTTGCATTTGAGTTTTAAAAGGGAAATCATTTTCTTGTACTTGATTCAATTATTGGAAAATTTTAAAGTATGCTTAGAACCACTGAGGTAAGTGAATCAACTTTTTCAACTAATTTTTACAAAATCTAAATATAGGTCAAGTATTTATGATGAAAATTTAGCATCCAAACTAAGATTTGCTAAGAGAGTAAAAATAATATATATCATATTAGTAATTTTTATATTAGTTATATGTTAAAATTGTTAACACTCTGGATACTCTAGGTCTAACAGATTGTCAAATTTTTAAAAATACATGTATACTAGAAGCATTACCCATTATTCAAGAACATACACAAACAAAAACATACACATTAAACATATTTGATGTTTGCCTACAGTGAATGTAGTTTGCATACAATGAGATAAAGGGGAATAAATAAATAAACAAGAGATGCCTTACACAGACAATTAACTACAAATCCAGGAGAATGATTAACCCAATCCTTTATACCTAAGAGCCCTTGTAAGAAGGGAAAAAGCAACAAGTCACCTAAAGTCTTACTGACCCTTAAGGCCCAGAGTTCCAAAGGTAAAGGCAGAAAAGGACTGGAAAGGTGTCAAAACTCAAAATTTCAAGGACGGTGGTAGCAGTGACTCTCAGAGTACTTTGAATCATCCTGCACACTTCATTTCCTTGGCTGCTTTAGCCCAGGTGAAGAACACTAAGTATGCTTGCCCTAATTGCTCAGCAATCAGTAGAAACAGTTAAAGCTAATTTCTGTGCTAGGATCCAGGAGGTGCTGCCTAGTGACAGATCTGAGAATAGAGAAGTGTGAGGACACTGAAGGGGACCTCAGCACCCAGGCCTGAGCCTCCTGAGGACCTAAAGCAGAGGGCAGTAAAGCTGGTGCTTGGCAAAGAGATTTACAGTTGAAAAGCAACAGAGAGCAAGTTGGGATCCTTACCAGTCACCCAAACTACATTGTCCCAGACATCCTGACAGCTGCAAGGGACAACAGAGGCCCAGAGAGCAGGGGATGACTTGTCCAAGGAGAATCAGGCCAGTGAGGGTCCTGGCCCCCAAGAGAGAAAGAAGGCACCAACATAAGACCTGGCCTGACACCACAGCACCCGCAGCAAGGAAAAAGAAACTCAAACCCTCAGCAGGCACTTTTTTTCCAGCATTTGGGGATGTGCGTTTAATGTTCAAGGTTTTTTTTTTTTTTTCTGTCCTTGGTTTCCTATTCCACCAACTTCTTCTTTTGCTTTTTGAATTCTGACTTTCTCCGTAGAATTCCACTGGTAACTTCTCTGTGACTAGATTTATCTTTTGAGCTTCTCTTACAACACCACATTCTGTCACTGACTGTCCTCTTTTAAACAGATTACTCTCACTGATACATTCAACTAACACTTTTTTTAAAAAAAGATTTATTTTATTTATCTATACAAGAACTGGGGTACAGGCCCAATTCGTGGGATGGTGAGAGGATTCACCAGAGACAGACCCAGGAACAGAATAGGCAGACTGAGGAAATACACTGCTGAGGGGAGCAGCGGGCGAGACAGGAGAGGTCTGCAGCGCCATGTGGGACCCTCGCTGGCCTGCTGGGCCGGGATCGAACCTGCGCTGCAGAGGTTGTGAAAAGCTTCACAGTGCGGCGCTCAACCACCTGCGCCACCAGGGGAGGCCCTCAACTAAGCACCTATAGCACTTGAACTGTCCGATGTTGAGGAGATAAATAAATTAAAAGTTTTAATACAATGATAAATACTCTCACAGCAGTTTTATAAGAGAGCGTGTAAGCAAAAAAGAATGCATTTAGTTCTACCTGAAAAATCTGTATGTCCAGGGCCTCTCTGGTGGCTCAGGGGTTGAGCACAGCACTGTGAAGCTGTCTGCAACCATTGCAGCACGAGTTTGATCCCTGGCCAGAGAGCTACCCACATGGTGGGCCTGTACTCTAGCTCTTGTATGCATAAATAAATCTTTTTTAAAAATCTGTATGTTCAGGGCCTCCCCGGTGGCGCAGCGGTTGAGCGCTGGGTTGCGAAGCTGCCCGCGGCCTCTGCGGCGCCGGTTCGATCCCCGGCTGCTCCCCGGCCACCGGAGGAGGGTCCCACATGGCGCGCAGACCTCTCCTGCCGCCCGCTGCTCGCCTCAGCAGTGTAGTTCGGTCCTTCTGCCTGCTCTGCTCCCCGCTCTGGCTCTGGTGAACTCTCTTGCCCTCCGGCGCTTCTGGCTGTGCCCAGTGCATGTATGAACAAAACAAACAAACAAACAAATAAATAAATAAATGAAACATGCCTCTAAAAAAATAAATAAATAAATAAAAATAAAAAAATAAAAATCTGTATGTTCAGTCCCAACTTCTTTCTAAATTGTTTCACCAATTGTTCATTTTCAATTGACCTTTGGACATTTCTCACCCAAGGAAATTCATACTCAGTATATTTTATTTTATTTATTTATTTTGTTTAAAGATTTATTTATTTATACAAGCACTGGGTAGAGTCAGAAGCGCGGGAGGGCGAGAGAATTCACCAGAGCCAGAGCAGGGAGCAGAGCAGGCAGAAGGACCGAAGTACACTGCTGAGGGGAGCAGCGGGCGGCAGGAGAGGTCTGCGCGCCATGTGGGACCCTCCTCTGGTGACCGGGGAGCAGCCGGGGATCGAACCGGCGTTGCAGAGGCTGCGGGCAGCTTCGCAACCCAGCGCTCAACTGCTGCACCACCGGGGAGGCCCCCTCAGTATATTTTAAACCTAGTTCATCACCTACCTCCCAAATCATAGAGTTGAGCACCAAGCAAACAATACAAAGCCTATTCAAGACAACTTTGGTGTATACTTAAGATAAGAGAGAAATCAACCTGTGTTTAACCCATGGCTTATATAGAGAACAGTAAAAGTCTGAATAGAACTTAGAAAAGGGAGAGAAAAAGAATTATTATCTGGTGGGCATCCTCTCCAGACGACGTAGATATTTTCCCTCTAGCTTTCAGGCATACATGTCCCTTCTGAGGAAAAGGAGATCATAACCAGTAAGATCATTCAATTCATTCTTTTGGTTTTAAGTCTGTAATCACCATGCAGCCTCTGGTTAGAATCTGAATGCCCTAAAGAGAAGGAACTGGACAGGAATATTTCTCATTGCAAACAAGTAACTTGAAACTATTTTCATATTCTTTTTTGGGGGGGTTCAACCATCTAGCACCCTAGAATAGTGGAAACTTGGAACTGTCTAGGCTCCCTAGCAGCCTCATTGCTGCATTCCCAGATCCTCCAATTCACAAATCCTCAGCTGTTAGCATAATCTTTCTCAAATTCCATTTTCATGTGGTCACTCTTCAAGCCAGTCACCACCAGCAGCTCCTTCAATCTATTTTATCAATCTAAAGTCATCAGCCTGGAACCCACAGCTTATCAACTGTCCTCAACATCACTATTTCAACCGAGTTTACACAGCCTCCACTCCTGACAAGCTAATTTGCTTACAGTTTCTCTTTCCCATACCACTGAGTGTGGCTAGACCGCTACCCTAGGTCCTGTGGCACATTTCAGAGCTCAACCAAGATGCATTTTCTGATTAGCCTCAACATTTCAGACGTTGCTTTGACTTAAATCCCTTAAGGACTTACGTGCAAAATCAGCATCGTCCCTGAGTCCAGAAAGGGGGAGTCAAAAGGGCATCAAAAGAGAGCGTCAAATGGTTATGTCAACTAGAAATAAAATCATTTAAGAGATCAAGTCATTTAATCATCAGTTGTATTTGGGCCTCCCCTGGTGGTGCAGGCATTCGAGCGCAGTGCTGTGAAGCTGTCCACAGCCTCTGCAGTGCCGGTTCAATCTCAGCCGGCTGGCGAGTGTCCCACATGGCATGGCAGACCTCTCCTGTCTCGCCCGGCTGCTCCCCTCAGCAGTGTATTTCGTCAGTGTGCCTGTTCTGTTCCCCACTCTTTCTCTGGTGAATCCTCTCACCCTCCCACGCATCTGGCCTGTACCCCGGTTCTTGTATAAAATAAATAATCTTTAAAAAAAAAAGAAAAAAAATCATCAGATGTATTTATAATATTATAATATCTTTTTATATTTGTGTAGGGCACTATCGTAGGTAAAGGAGACATCTAGTGATGGTCAGACAAAATCCCTGCCTTCCTGGAACATTAACAAACAAATGGGAAGTAAAATTACCATACATGCTATGAAGGAAAAGAACAAAAAAGCTGTGTGAGAGGATAATAGGGTGGCACTAATAATTTAGATTAAGCAGACACCTTAACAAAGGGCAATAAATTAATGGAGAAATGATAGGAAAAAGAATTTGGACTTCCAGAGGTGATAAATTGTGGGAAGGTAAATATGTGGGGGAAATTAATGTAGGATCACGATATTTTAGTTAAGTTCATTTGTGCAGACCCAACTCAGTGTCAACTCTCTACCTCCAGTGATCAAGTTGCTTTCCTCCTCCTGGTAAGGTGAAACACCCTCACAAAAAAAAATTTATATTCTGCTTTTAGGCAGGTGGAAGAGGGCACAGAGTTCTGCCTATATTTGCTGCTTTTTAACTACTGTCAGCTCAAAATAATTCTTATGTCAAACTGACATATTCTGATCCCCTTTGCAGAAATGTAGAGTATAAGCAGGAGACAGATAAGACTGAATAATGAGGGACCAGATGTTGAAGGGTCTTGTTAGGAAAGTGACAGGGTTTCGACTATATCCTGAGGGCAAAGGGAAATCTGAATTGGGAAGGGAAGTCCTGAAAGGATCAGAATTGGTTATGGAGGTAAGATTACAGACAGGAAGAAACATAAAGGTATATTTAGGGGGCCTCCCTGGTGGCACAAGGGGTTAAATCTCAGCACAATGAAGCTATCTGCAGCTACTTCGGCACAAGTTAGATCCCAGGCCAGGGAGCTAACCCACATGGTGCAGCAGACCTCTCCTGTCTCGCCCGCTGCTCTCCCCAGCAGTGTATTTCGGTAGATCTGCCTGTTCTGTTCCCCACTCTGTCTCTGGTGAATCCTCTCACCCACCTCTCCCCCGCACAATGGCCTACACCCCAGCTCTTGTATGCATAAATAAATAAAAATAAATCTTTAAAAAAAGGGTATATTTAGGAGGTAAAATAGGGTTTTGTGACCATAAGATAGGGTTGAGAAAGTGGCTTCAAGTTTAAGCAATGGAGTAGATGGCAATGCATTAAACTAGAAGTGGAAATATTTCAGGTCTGAGGAATGAGAAGTTCCATTGTGAACAAAGTACCTGTGAGACACACAGCTAAAAATATGCAGTTGACAGCTAAACATTTGAGTCTGGAATTCTAAGCAGCAGTCTGGCTGAAGATACAGATTTTGGAATAATTTGTAGATTAAAAAAAAAAATGAGGGCCTCCCTGGTGGCACAGGCGGTTGAACGCAGCACTGTGAAGCTGTCCGCAGCCTCTGCAGTGAGGGTTCGATCCCCGCCGGCCTCGGAGCAAACCACATGGCGAGCAGACCTCTCCTGTCTCGTCTGCTGCTCCCCTCAGCAGTGTATTTCATCAGTCTGCCTGTTCTGTTCCCCACTCTGTCTCTGGTGAATCCTCTCACCCTCCCGCGCATCTGGCCTGTACTCCGGCTCCTATACAAATAAATTTAAAAAAAAAAAACTTAAAAAAAAACCAAAACTGAACCTAGGAAAATGGATGAGTTTGCCTAGGAAGAAGGTGAAGGGTGAGCAGAAGACCTTGAAGCGCTCGAACATTAGAGAGTCTACCAAGGAAACTGTTCAAGAAAAGAGCAGTGGGAGTGTGAGAAGACAAAGGAAGAGGATCATTTGACCAAGAGGGAAGCACAAACAAAGATGGGAAAAACACCCTCAAGGTCAGATAAGATAAGGAGAAGAGGCGGCATGGACTAGGAACAAAAGAAGTTTACAAAGAAGGAGAATCAAAGGAATTGAGAAGAGTGAGCTTACTCTGGGCTGTTTAGAGTCTTGCCAACGATAAACATCTAGCTTCTTGAATAGTTCCCTGAACACTGGTGTCCACATCTGATGAACGTGAAATAAACAAGAAGCAGGCTAAAGACATGAGACAATCAACCATGTTTGGAACAAGGCTTATTATAACCCAACTCCACTCGCCAGCTAGACATATGTGGATAATAGATGAAAGCAGAATGTTCAAGGGATTGCAGGATGGTGAGTGCAAGTAGGTCAATCAGGAACACAGAAGGAAGTAAAAATACTTTCACAAAAAGATACCATCAAAGCATAACTTCAATACGGCGTGCTCGTGGATGGGTGGAAGACCACAGCAGATGTATTAGGTAAGTGAACAGCAGAAAAGAGATGTTCTTTCTTAAAAAAGATTTTAGGCAAATTCTAATTTTAAGAGTTAGAATGTCAAGCATCACAAACTCTTTAAATGCTGACTCTAAAGACACATTTTCACACAAAAAGTACCATCTTCATATAGCCTATCTTGTAAATTCCTACATGTAAGTTTAAAAACCCATTGCACTATACAAGACTTGAGTTGGTGGCATATTGTCTGAAAAAGCTGTGTTTGTAAAATGACCACAAGTTTCATGGGAAAACAGTGTCATGTGACTGCTTAAAAATGCAAGTACAACTTTAGCCCATTGTAAGAGAAGTGTCCACATAAGCAATAGCCCTACTGCATTCTGAATTAATTATAATAAACCTGGAGTATTATGTTGAGTTAAAAGCAACAAAATTTAAGAGTCATATCTCTTACCTATGGCTTTCTTTCCATTCCCATTACCAGATTCTCTCATACGACCCCTGGCAATTGTTTCGAAAGATGACCCAACAAACCGGCTTAACACACATGCCTTTTGAAATGTCACTTTGCATTTCTCCCATCAAGAGGTAGAACTTATTTTTCTTCCCTTTATTCCAAACTGGCCCTTTGTCTTATTATGGCCAACAAGAAGTGATGGTGTTAGGGGGAAAGGATGTCCTGAGCTAATCCCATACAGGTTTTGTGGACCCCACCCCCACTCCAGACTAAAGCCATCAGGACATTGGGAAAGACAAATCCCATCACCACCAAAGGGAGGGTGGCTGGGACCTGAGGGTGGAGTTGGGCAGCCAGGTTGCATATAAAAACCAAACACGTGGGCCTTGGGATGGCTCCTGCAGCTCGCCTCCTGGCTACACAGCTCCTGGCTCCCGGCCAGCTCTCAGAGTGCCATTTTGGGATTCCTGATCGGCGGATCGGGTAGGACTCATTTAAAACTTTATGTCTCCCACTTTTCTCCCTGAGCTGTACATTTCCTCATTTGCCCTTCCCTTGTAAATAAACCTTTATTAACCTTTCGCGTGTGCCTGCAATAGAGCATTAATAAGTCCTTTGAAGCGCGCGGGTGAGGACCCACAGTCAGGCACCCCGTTTTGTATCGAGGTTACTCTACAACAATGGGACTTAACCTACAGTCCTCAGATGTAAGAGGCTTCATAACCCATTTTTACCCTTTTGGTTGCTAACCACCAAGTCAAGAAGCTGGAGCCAGATTATAACTGGTGAGAAATCAAGGATAAGAGAGGACATGTGGAAGACAGCTAAGGGGCTCAAGCTGGCTCCAAGGCCCCAAATATGTGACCACGAAGCCATTTTGGACTTTCAGCCACAGTCAAGCCAACGATGGTAACATTCTATATCGACACAATCCAACATATGTATATTCTTTATCTATGCTACACATGTCTTTTGAAACCTCGGAATGTGGCAAGGGTGTCTTAAGAACTTCATTCTTAATTTCATTTGATCTTAACCAAACTTCAAATAGCTACTGGCAACTTTATCAGGTAGTGTAAAGACCTCCCATTCTAATTTATCCAGCATAATCCTGCTACAAGAACAAGGCCCAGGGGAGTAGAAAATCACCTTAGCACACACCTTTCTGGATCTACAAACATATAAGCAGTAACTACAGATGGCTGCTGAAGAATATAGCTCTGTCGACTGGTGTTAAAAAAAAAAAAAGCAAAAGGAGCTCCTTCCAACATCCCCCAAACGAAAGGAATGACCCAACCTAACTGGATTTCAGTTAACTCAACGCAGCCCACTTCTGCTTCTCTCCTTTCCCATAGGTTAGCTTTCCTCGCCCTCCAATTAATCTCCCTCTCCTCTGAATTTTGTTTTTTGTTTGTTTGTTTTGTGGGCCCCTCTCCGGTGGCCGGGGATCGAAAACGCCCTGCAGAGGCTGCGGGCAGCCTCGCAACCCAGCGCTCAACCGCTGCGCCACCAGGGGAGGCCCTCCTCTGAATTTTGAACACTACGTACAACGGGCATCGCATTTGTAGCATTCTTTCACATTGCTTCTGCCTTCCATAGACCTGAGCCTCTTCGAGGGCAGGGGCCATGCTAGGTCTCTGGGGAGCGGCAATGCTTCCAGATTCCCCACTTCCCTCTGAACCACGAACAGGTACTTCCGGAATGGATGAAGGACCTAAACTCAACCAACGTATATTTCTTGGTTAATTAAAAATGGGCCCCAAACTCTCGAGTTTTACCCTTCGCTTAATCTACCGAGCACCACTCAATCCCGCAAGGTGCAGGCGAATCCAGCAGCCGCGGGGCCACGTAACGCCCTCGGCCGCCTCCCGCACGCCACGCCCAGTCTGCTGGGTGCCGATTGGGCGGGGCCGAACCTAGTGGCCGATTGGGCGTGGCGTGCGTGAGTGAAGGCGGGGCCCAGAAGAGGCACCCACACTCGGGTTCAGACTCGGTAGTTTTCGGCAATCCTCGACAATTTCCGACTACGGGCTCCTCCGCCGCCGATCCTCCTCGGGCATTTCCGGCTTCCTTCGCGCTTTTCCGTCTAGCTCCCGCGCGGATCTCTCCACTTCGGGTATTTCCGTGTCCCGCTCGGAAGTACTCGGCAATCGCTCGGCCTTCCCCCATCCCCCGGTAACGGTCGCTGGTGAGTTTAAATGAGCCGGGGCTGGCCGGGCCGGAGCCGCTACGGGGGGGGCCTGAGGCACTGCAGAAAGTGGGCCTGAGCCTCGAGGATGACGGTGCTGCAGGAACCCGTCCAGGTAATGAAAACCCTTCTCTCAGGCTGGGCTCGCGGCGTTGGTCGGGAAGCCGCGTACGGCCACCCCGCGGCCTGGTGCGGCTAGGCCGGCTGCTTCTCCCGCCTCCCCTCCTGCCGGGTCCTGCCGGGCTTCTCCTCAGTTCTGAGGCCGCGCCGGCGCCCGGAGCCGCGTTACCTCAGGTCCTGCGTTACTTCTGCCGCGAGGGTGAGCGGGGTTCGGCCGATGATACCTCCTCGCCCGTCCGAGCCAACGTCCGGCGAGCCCCTCCTGTCAGTCCAGGGGCCTGGCCGGCCGGGGTGGGGGGGGGCGCCCCCCAAACTCGCCCCAGGGGCTCTCTTTCCCGGGGGGGGGGGGGTTGGGAAGCGCGTCTGACCCGAGCCGGTGCGGTCCTCGCGAAGGTGGGGCAAGTTTGCGGGGGGAGGGGGGGAGATTTGTTTTTGTTTTCTGTGAGAGGGTCGAGGGGGAGTGTAGGATCGTGGGGTTTTTTTTTTTAATACTAATTTCTGCTTTGGTGACAGACTCTGTAGCCGACGTTGCTTTTCTGGCCCATTGAATTTCCCATTGGACAATGATCGGAGAACTCAAGGCCGGGTGCTGAGGGACAAGCACCTATGCGAGGGGAGGGGGTGAAAACGACACATCTGGGTTTTTTCCATGACCGGCGGTTTCGACCAGGAATGTTTTATTGTGCTTGCTTCTAAGGTGTGGGGGCCTGAAAGGCAAAT
Source organism: Talpa occidentalis (assembly GCF_014898055.3). Lineage (NCBI taxonomy): Eukaryota > Metazoa > Chordata > Mammalia > Eulipotyphla > Talpidae > Talpa > Talpa occidentalis. The sequence continues at coordinate 123,510,942 of NW_023605083.1, read as the reverse complement.
CCGTCCATTTTCCATCCATTTCACGGTCCTTACCACACCAAGGTGTGGGTTGACGCACGGTGCTCCCCTGGCATGGGAGAAACCCGGTTGGATTTTAAGCGTGTGATGCATTGCCAAGTCATTTTACTCCCTGCCCTCTGAAGAAAACTACGTCTTTTTTCCCTTGGTGAGGAGCCAGATTTGGGAGGCTTTCAGTCCACCTTATGATATTTGACTTAATTAAAAGGAGTTGACCTCTATCAACGGCTGTCATTGAAGTTAAAAAGCAAGTTGTAAAGCAAGCTGATTTATAAATTACTTCATCTAGCCCTTAATAGGCCGGTGATATCCAGTAGCAAATATTTTCATACATCACCACTCCCGTGTTTAATTTTTCTTCACAGGATGACATGTCACTTTCTCCTATTTGGGCCTTCCTACCTCCCTCCCCACCCCCCCCAGCTCTTTACATAGAGCATCTATTAGTATTTTAAATTATGTGTGAGATTCTCTCTTAGGAAATTTACCTGTTTGTAGGTTGTACCAGTGCTTCTAAAGCTCGCCCTTTCCACCCAAATTCATCTTAATAAAGAGCCCTCCACTTTTTAAGCCTGACATGAAATTAGCAGTTCTTAAATGAATAAGCAGATCACTCAAGCTGTTTAATTTCTGTTTCAGTTTCTTGTAATTTTCTCTTAATAATTAATGATACATCTGCCTTCTCTTGCTCCAAAAGGCTTCTAAAATGATAAACTAGTTTGACTTATAGCCTGTAATCACGATTTAAAATAATTTCAGCTTGAGTAAAACCTTAGAGAAGAAATATGTAGCCTCTTCCTAGATAGTACCCATCAGGTTTTCTCTTTATCTTTAAAGTACTTAGATATTTTTAAGATTTAAAAGTAAAAAATATTTTCCAGTCTACCTTTGTCCATTAGATTTGGGGAGAGTGGTAAGGCTTAGGATATAACCAGGTGAGAATTTTGGTTGAGTTTATAGTTAAAGTTCTAGGGATCTGGAGCAGTGGGAGGAACCAGCAACTTTGGCTAGGATGGTAAACATCAACAGATCAGGGATAGTGCTGAAAATGGGGAAGATTTGTAAGAAGAGAATAAAAATAGAATGTTGTTGTTGTTGTTGTTGTTAATGCTAAGTGCATGTTTGGAAAGGAATGAGAGTAAGTTGAAAAGTTGTTTCCTTTCTTGGGAGTCCTCAGGGTTTGTGGTACTGCTGGTCATGGGAAAAAGTTGAGAAAAAAGATGAGCAACTGTTTCATGCTTTTTTTCCCTTCAAGATTTTTAACGTGGAATAGCCAGTCTCATGTGCCATATATGCCTAGGTGTAAGCTCCTCCTTCAAATTATAGAAGTGTTACATTATGTTTGAATCTTTATAAAAACCTCTCCCATTATGAGACAGAATGTAACTGGGGAAGACACACTAGCCTAAATTGCTTTAGTCGATGTTAATTTGGATGTTTATAAGATTCACCTGATGAAACTGGTTTTTAAAAAAGAACCAAATACATTTTGTATAGATTATTCCTGGGGGAATACAGATTATTCCTGTAGTACAATTATTCCTGGGGATAGGACTTCACAGGTAGTAGTATTGGATGAAGTTGTAAACAAGCCTTGATAATAAACATATAGTAAGTAGGCACTATACACATAATATCATTTTAGAACTCATTAGGTAGTTAAGGAATACTTTTGGCTTGGGATAAGATATACAGGGACAGCATCTAACATTAATTCAAAGAGTACCATATTTCAGATAATTTAGAATCAAGGGTAGTGTAATGAGGAATATTTTGTTAGATGAAAGAAAAAAATGGTCAGAGATATGCGAACAGTTTCAATGAACTTATTCTATGCAACAAGAGTAGAAAAATGAAATTTCTAAATATAGTGATATTTTAAAAGTACAGTGTGTAACTAAATGATAAATTAGATTTGACTATTTGATCTTTGTTCAAAAACTTATATTAGCTGAAACACATTTGTTTATGAAATTTCCTTTGGAAAATATATGACATTATTTTAGTAGAATATTGTATCTTGGAAAAGTACTACATAGCACTTGAATTCAGAAAATAAGCTTAGGAAGTAGGGGTGGATGATGAAGTCATTATAAATACATCATTTAATACTTTGATGAACTAATGTCCTGATATAGCCCTTGTGCTTAGGACCTGCATGTAGAGAAAATATTAGATTAAAAAAAGTCACAAATTACTGATTACAAGTTTAAAAAAAAACAACCTTATACATAGAATGTTATGAGAGAGACCTAATAGGAGAGACCCGACCTAAGCCCAGGAGTTAGGTTTGTGATTGGACCGCAAAGGAGGTACTTCAAACCAGCAGAAAGTTAAACAATCTCAATGAAAATATTAAATTGGAAAGAATATTATGCATTTGCTATGTGCCAAGCGTAGAAGCCTATGAAAGAAAAATGCTCTACAACCGTCACTAAAAAGGATGTAGCAAAGTCCTTTTAAAACAATATTGAAGTTGACATGGGGGGGATGTGATATGGGGGGAAGATAGTGAGAAGGTAATAGTGTAATTTGAAGAGAGTTAAAGGCAAAGAAAACAGCATGTGTAAATTCCCTAAGACTTAACAGAATGTGGAATTGGAACTAAAAGAAGGCCAATGTGGCTGGAATTGCATAGTGAGTTGCATAGTAATGGATGACCATTATAAGGAGCTCATTTTTCATTCTGAGGTCATGAGCAGTCATTGAAGGATTTTCAGTAAATGATCTGAATGTAGATATTAATATCTCTCTGACTACTATATGAGAATTGTAATGGAAGGAGAATAGAATGAAAACAGTCTTAGCATAAAGAAGACATAGAATAAAATGGTAGCGGAGTAGGAAAGAGATAATCTCATATTTTAGAGGTAGAACGATTAAGATATGGAAATTGATTGAATGGGTAAGAGGGTGGGTGCCTCTATTTTATTTTGGTGGTGCAATTGAAAAATGGAGAATACTTCCCAAGGGGCAAGCCAATTGCAACAGGACAATTTAGAATTCCGTTTTAAGTTAAAGATATTGTGAGGGCCTCCCCAGTGGCGCAGCGGTTGAGTGCTGGGTTGCGAAGCTGCCCGCGGCCTCTGCAGCGCCAGTTTGATCCCCGGCTGCTCCCCGGCCACCAGAGGAGGGTCCCACATGGCGCGCAGACCTCTCCTGCCGCCTGCTGCTCCCCTCAGCAGTGTACTTCGGTCCTTCTGCCTGCTCTGCTCCCCACTCTGGCTCTGGTGAATTCTCTCACCCTCCCGCGCTTCTGACTGTACCCAGTGCTTGTATAAATAAATCTTTAAATTAAAAAAAAAAAAAATCACATTGCTCCCTTACACATAAATTGAGCTAGAACAAATTAGTGTTTAAAAAAAAAAAAAAAAAAAAGATATTGTGAAACCAACCAGTAGAAATATGGAAACATAACCTCTAATTTTTTGAGAAATCTAGCCTTGATAAGATAGGAACAATTGAATAATATTACAATTTACTATGTATTTGATTGTACCAGGTGGAAATAAAGGAATTCAGGAAAGAGAGATACCTTGTAGATTGGAAAAATGGGAAAGATTTCTTGAAGGTTTCAAGAAAGATTTCTTGGAGCTTTAGAAGATGGAAAGGGTTTGGATTGTTAGAGAAAAGAAAGAATTTTCTTTGCATGGAATGGCATGAGCAAAAGCCCAAAGTTGAGAATGGTATTTAGAAACAAAAGAACAGTAAAAATACTATTGGTTTAGGTAGAATAGGATTGAGAACTCTGGCCTCCCTGGTGGCATAAGGGGTTAGGTTTCAGCACTATGAAGCTATCAGCAGCCACTGCAGCACGAGTTCTATACCCCGCCAGGGAGCTAACACACAAGGCACAGCAGACCTCCCCTGTCTCACCCACTGCTCCCTTCAACAGTGTATTTCAATAGATCTGCCTGTTTTGCTCCCCACTCTGTCTCTGGTGAATCCTCTCACTCCTGCCTCCATACTTCTGGCCTACACCTCAGCTCTTGTATGCATAAAAAAATAAAATGAATCTTTAAAAACAAAGAAAAATAAATTGAGAGCAGGCAGAAATAAGGTTTTGCTAGTTAGGTAGAATCAGGTTTGGGGGATTTTACATCCAGGCTGAGGAGTTCAGATTTAATGTAAATAAATAATAGTTTTTTTAATAGAAGAATTATGTAATGAAAACACTGCTTTGGGAAGAATAATCTGGTGTTTTTGGTAAGGAGGTAAGAGACAAAAATTGGGGAGCCATATTGGCTAGTAGAAAAATCCAGTTTCATACACACCAGTTTTTCTCAGTCTTGGCTCTATCAACATTTTTGGTAAGCTAATTCTCTGCTTGTGGGGACCACTGTCTATGTATTGTCATAATGTTTTGTGACATTCTGACTTCTACTTTCTGATGGCTTTAACATTTGTGACAATCAAAAATATCCCCCAGACATGGCTAAATATCCCTTAGGGACAAAATTACTCAGAGAACTATCAATGGGGATCTAAACTAAATTAGAGTTCTACAAATTAGATTGTAATGTGTAATAGGAAAATTCCACCATTATTTTTTCCCTTTATAGTGTCCTTTTTTAAATTATCCTTTTTTAATGGCTTAATACAAACACAGGTATTTTCTTTTTTGACCAAAAAAGAATAAAAACATTTTATGTAGTCATGTTTGTATTTTAAATATATCATGTTTAGGAAGAGCAAGCCAGTAAGAAATTTTGCATTTAATTTTTATGCTGTTAATTTGTCTTTTAAATGAATGCAAACTACGACTAACCTGTTTATTTAATCAGTAGGATTTCTCTTTGAAACTTTTTTTGGCAGGGATGGGGGCGGTAGGTGTTGTTCTGTTTGGTTCATAGCTTTCCTTTAGGTATGTTTCATCCATCTAACTACATTTTGTCAAACGGCTGAGGTGATGTGCTGGTTGATATTTTTCTAAATCAGTAGTTGAGCAAAAGTAAAGTAATAGCCAAGGGCTAATCTTCATGAGCTATTAATTTGTAGTGCCTTAGAGAATAGTCTGTGACCCTCCCCATTCTCCCAAAAGAAATGTTATTTCTCAGAAACTTTGAAGTGATTGAGAAGAGTGCAGTATGTGGGATTCTCTTATGGCAGCTTTTACTTCTGGGATGCTTGGGAGGAAGTTTGAGTTAACTGTCTTCACTGTTCCTTTCCGACCTTCTTAAGAAGTGGTGATGAAGAACAATGTTGATTTAAGTCAGAAATGGATAAACTCTTGAATATGATTTTTTTTTCTTCTCTTTTTTTAAAAAGAAAAAAAATTCTAAGTTCTGGGGCCTTATGATCATTGTGTGTTTGTCTCAAATTTGTCTCAAATTTTCCTGGTTGCTAGTAGAACTGGGTAAGGTAGCTGGTGCATCATTGGCTCTTTGGTGGCCTATCTGTTACAAAATAGGTAGTTGTGGTAGATATGCTGGGAAATGTTATATAGTGGACGCTATATATTTATTGAATTTGTATGTAGAGATGCGGACAGGTTTTAAGTACTTAATGTGCCAGTCAGTATGGTAGGAGCATAATCAATGCATCATTTCATTTAACCTACACAGCTTGAGGAAATAGCGTTCCAATTTTGGATTAGGATATTGAGCTGAGCAAAGTTAAATAATTCCTCCAAAGTCACACTACTGGAAGTGCTGGTACTCAAGCTTGAGCACATGTCTCCAACATCAAATCCTGGATATATTCTTTCTACGCACCATGTTCTTTCACCTACCACACAATTAAATAAGTAGGTTTTTAGGAAATCCCCATATTTTAGAAGGGACTGCTTGGGTGGTAATTATTTGCATTACAAAATAATTCTATGTGCCATAGAGTTTCTTTCAATAAGGATTTTCAGAGATCCTTAACTGTAATACAAGCATACAGACAAAGCATAAGACTAAGGGTAAGACACTGACAATGGGAGGACTGCCAGACGTCAAAGATCTTGTTTTTCATTCAACATACATTTACTAAGTACCTGCTTAAAAATATATATAATAAATCCTAGGAATATAGTGCCAGGAGGAGATAGATTCTAGATACCTTTTAATAGGTAGAATTTTGTAAATGATGGTTAGGTTCAGTAATCAACATATTAAAACCTTTTAAATCCTTAATGTACCAAAGCTGAATTGCTAATGCATTAATTACTTCATGTATCCTTATCTAACATATGTGACCATGTATGCAGGGTAAAAGAACACCTCTCCTAGTCTTGGCAGCAGCAGTGCTCCTCAAGGCAATAGTACTGTGGTTGTCTCTAATATACAAAAGAGAGAACACCTTTCTAGAACAGTAATTTGTCTCCCTCTTTCTTTTAAGTAACTAAATTCAATTCCACAAATATTCATTTAACACCTATTATATATCAGGTTCTAATAGTGTCTCCCATCAACTAGGCAGAATATCTCTGAATTTTTAACAATGTGTATACATTTTCTGTATATATGCAACTGCATTTTTCTGGGGATGCTTTTGTATGTTTACCAAAAGAATGTCCTATAAAAGCTGTAAGAACTATTTATTTAGAAAAGTAGAAGAATGGTTCTGAACCTTGAATTGTTTATATATCTAAATTCAATCGCAGGGCCTCCCCGGTGGCGCAGCGGTTGAGCGCTGGGTTGCGAAGCTGCCCGCAGCCTCTGCAGCGCCGGTTCAATCCCCGGCTGCTCCCCGGCCACGGGGGGAGGGTCCCACATGGCGCGCAGACCTCTCCTGCCGCCCGCTGCTCCCCTCAGCAGTGTACTTCAGTCCTTCTGCCTGCTCTGCTCCCCGCTCTGGCTCTGGTGAATTCTCTCACCCTCCCGCGCTTCTGACTGTACCCAGTGCATGTATAAACAAAACAAACAAACAAATAATAAATAAATAAAACATGCCTCTATAAAAAAAAAAAAAAATTCAATCGCAGCTTCCAGGGATTGTAATACAGTGGATTTGAGGTAGAGCACCATTAAGCAAGGATCAATAGACACTGATTTAGAAAGGAATAGCATTAAAAAGTATCCCACGGAAACAAACTTTTTGTTAAGTACTGTACTTCTAGGGTTATAAAGCACTCAGTAAATAGGGCCTCCCCGGTGGCACAGCGGTTGAGCGCTGGCTTGAGCGCTGGTTTGAGCGCTGGGTTGCGAGGCTGCCCGCGGCCTCTGCAGCGCCGGTTCGGTCCCCAGCCCCCTGGGCGAGGGTCCCACGTGGAACGCAGACCTCTCCTGCCGTCCACTGCTCCCCTCAGCAGTGTACTTCGTCCATCTGCCTGTTCTGTTCCCCGCTCTGGCTCTGATGAATTCGCTCACCCTCCTGCGCTTCTGACTGTACCCAATGCTTGTATAAATAAATAAATCTTTTTTAAAAAAAAGCACTCAGCAAATATTTGTTGAATGAAAGAGTAGTAGGGCCCCATAGTCAAGTCCCCCCCACATCACCACCGCTGTTCAGAAAATTTAAAAGAAAAAAGACAAATCAATTGCTTTCTTATTCATGGTAAGTTGTGCTGGAACCAGTAAACAAATTTCTTCCATAGTAATATACCTTTGTGCTCTAAATAACTATGTGTGTTGTTGATACCTACCACAAGCAAATGGTATCAGAGGAAGAAGTAGAACCAAAAAAAATCATTATTTGGTTAAGAGTAAGAACCTTAGATGCTTGGCTAATGATATGTAGAAAAGTTAACAGCAGCAAATACTATGAAACATTTTATGAAGGGTTCTGGCTGTTTCAGCGCAACTTGGTTTTGGTACCTTATTTTATTTAAGTGAATAATTGGGAAGGAATCATTAAGTGATTTAACTGTCCTTTTTTTTTTTAAAGATTTTATTTTTATTTATTTATTTATACAAGCACTGGGTACAGTCAGAAGCGCGGGAGGGTGAGAGAATTCACCAGAGCCAGAGCGGGGAGCAGAGCAGGCAGAAGGACCAAAGTACACTGCTGAGGGGAGCAGCGGGTGGCAGGAGAGGTCTGCGCGCCATGTGGGACCCTCCTCCCGTGGCAGGGGAGCAGCCGGGGATCGAACCGGTGCTGCAGAGGCTGCGGGCAGGTTCGCAACCCAGCGCTCAACCGCTGCGCCACCGGGGAGGCCCTAACTGTCCTTCTTAACAGACCCTATTAGTATTTAGTGCCTGTCTCCTTTTTTCTCTTCCCACCTCTGTATTCCTCAAGTAATAAAGAGGATCCTCCAGTTATTCCTGAGTCTTTTTAGTGTGGTGTAGTATTTTATATATTTTCTAGGAGACTGAGGAATATTGTGGGATTAATTTATATGGAAGTAGTTTAGAAACAAGCATATATGTCAACTGGAAGAGCACTAAAGTGTGGCAAAATTACAATTGTATGAACCCTTTGTCTTCTGAAAATTGTGAGTAGAGATATGTGTTGGAATATGCATCTGAAAATTCCAGGATTCCTTTTCTCTCTTTTTTTTAAGATTTTGTTTATTTATTTTTGCATAGAAGATTTGGGGTACAGGCCAGAGGTGCAGGGGGTGAGAGGATTCACCAGAGACAGAGTGGGGAGCAGAACTGGCGAATTTACTGAAATGCACTGCTAAAGGGAGCAGCGGGCAAGACAGGAGAGGTCTATGCCATATGTGGATAGCTCCCTGGCCTGGGATTGAACTAAGGCCATCGTGGTGAGCCTTTGAAGTGGTAGCACTGAGGCTTAACCCCTAGGCCACCAGGGAGGCCCAGGATTCCTTTCCTTTAGAGCATATTTTTATGTAAACTGTTGGAATCTTACAATATATGCCAACTACTTCTGAAAATCTTGAAGAGTGACGTGGTAGTTGATAATAAATCTCAGACCAAAGGGAGATTTCTTTGTAGCCCAATTTGGGCTAATTTGGGTAGACTATGAAAGGAGATGCATAGTTATTCATATCTATTAATAGGTGGGATGTTTTAAGAGGTATAAGAAGTGGATTAGGACCAAAAAACCCAGAGAACTATGAACAAGAAGGCCTGAGTAATTTAGGACTTTCTTTGAGAGCAAAGGGACTTGGCCAAAAGGTTTAGAAAATATTTTATTCATAACATCTTGAATTAACATTAGATAAGAAGCTCTCTTTTGCATTGGGGATTCTAGTAAGCAGGGGGGGTTTTAATAAGATTAAGTTTTCTAGATCAGCCCTTTCAACCTTTAAATATGTATATAAATCACCTGGGAGTCTTGTTAAAATGCATATTATGATTTAATAGGTCTAGGATGGAGTCTGAGATTCCATTATTGTAGAAAGTTCCCAAGAAATGCCAATGTTACTTCTCCATGGACTATACTTTTGAGCACCAAAGTTTTATTTTTTTTTTTTATTTTTTATTTATTTATTTATTTATTTATTTTTTAATAGAGGCTTTTTTTATTTTATTTATTTATTTGTTTGTTTGTTTTTGTTTATACATGCACTGGGTACAGTCAGAAGCACGGGAGGGTGAGAGAATTCACCAGAGCCAGAGCGGGGAGCAGAGCAGGCAGAAGGACCGAAGCACACTGCTGAGGGGAGCAGCGGGCGGCAGGAGAGGTCCGCGCGCCATGTGGGACCCTCCTCCGGTGGCTGGGGAGCAGCCGGGGATCGAACCGGCGCCGCAGAGGCCGCGGGCAGCCTCGCAACCCAGCGCTCAACCGCTGCGCCACCGGGGAGGCCCACTTTTGAGCACCAAAGTTTTAGATAGTTCTTAAAATAGTAGGAATTCACTGGATTTAGAACACAAGTTAGTGACCGAGTTAATATAATTTACTTAAAAGTAAGTTTAAATTCTTTCCTTCTTTCTCATGTAGCTGGATGGAAATGGTCAAATCATTTATTTCTGATACTTTATAAGATTTAGACTATGGGGCCTCCCCTGGTGGCACAACACTTGAGCGCTGGGCTGCAAAGCTGCTCGCAGCCTCTGCAGCGCCAGTTCAATCCCTGGCCACCGGGCGAGGGTCCTGCGTGGCGTGACAGACCTCTCCTCCGCGCCCACTGCTCCCCTCAGCAGTGTATTTCGTCAGCCTGTTCTGTTCCCCGCTCTGGCTCTGGTGAATTCTCTCACCCTCCCGCGCTTCTGACTGTACCCAGTGCTTGTATAAATAAATAAATAAATCTTTAAAAAAAAAAGATTTAGACTATGTAGACTATAAAGTAAAAGAAGAAACTATAGAAACCCCGAAGGAAGGAAATTTGCCATTTTTTTCTTGAGGAAATAGAGAAATACACCCTTAGATTAAGTAGGTCACCAACTACTACTTTTTAAAAATTATAATTAACAAAGCTCATAGCAAAGTTATTAAACATTTGCTGATTCATTCAAATATTTGAGCTTTTAATATACCCAAGGCATGGTAATCACTTATAACCTATATCTACTAGTGTCGCCTAGTGATCTTCATTAGGTAATGAAATCTTACTAGTTTTATTGTAATTTTATTACTTCATTCAACAGACTATGAGCTAGTGTACATGCTAAAAGATTAAAAACTTGTATCATGATCATTTGTGAGACATCTCAAAGTAGTTATTTACCAAAAATATGTAAGTTTATAAATGATTTTTTTAATTAATTGGGAGCTTTTATCTCTTACAATGTGGCAGACTAAAAGTTAATGTTATGTGGGGGCCTCCCTGGTGGCGCAGGCCGTTGATCACCGCACTGTGAAGCTGTCCACAGCCTCTGCAGCACAGATTCTATCCCGGCCGGCCGGCGAGAATCCCACATGTTGCGGCAGACCTCTCCTGACTCGCCCAATGCTCCCCTCAGCAGTGTATTTCAGTCAATCTGCCTGTTCTGTTCCTCGCTCTGTCTCCAGTGAATCCTCTCACCCTCCCCGCATATCTGGCCTGTGCCCCGGTTCTTGTTTAAAAATAAATAAATCTTTAAAAAAAAAAAGTTAATGTTACGTGACACACAAAAAATTTAAAAGAGACTTCTCTGATAGTGCTCTTAAAAATGCTGTGTAAAACTATAAGAAAAGATAAATTGTCCAGCAGGAAAGTATATGATATATGAACAAGCATTTGCCAGAATACCAGTAAACATGAATTAATTGACCAAGGAACACAGCCTCATTTTTATATTTGGGAAAATGCTGATTAACACACTAGACAGGCATTTCACATCTGTCATTGGTAAAAATTTAAAAGTTTAACAATATTCAGTATGGATATGGACACGGGACAATGGGAACTCATACATTATTGGTGAGAATATAAATTAACCCAACAATTTCAGATAATAATTTGACATTACATACTAAAGATGCGCATACTCAACAATAATATACTTTCACTATTAGGTATATATACTAAGTTGGAGAGACTCTTAAACATGTACCCCAAGAAGAGAATAAAAGAGTATTCATTCTAACATTATTTTTCAAAATAACCCAGATGTTCATATGCTGTAAAATGGATAAAATATATTTTTGTATATTTACACAATGGAAACAGTATTTATTCAGCAATAAAAATGAGTGAACTCCAGCTGCACGCATCATCAGGAATAAATTTTCAAAATATATTGGATTATGAAAATAATCCATAGCAGAATATATGTAATGTGATTATATTTGTTTAAAATTCAAAAAAAGGAAGGACTAAATGTTACATTCCTTGAGAATAAGTATAAATTTATGAAATTGTGAAGAAAACAAATAAAAAAAAGATTAATAAAATCCAGGCTGGTGGATTCCTTTAAAAAGCCAGAGAGAGGATATAGGACCAAAGGTGAGCATATCAAGGGTTTCAAAGATATTGATAATGGGCCTCCCCGGTGGCGCAGCGGTTGAGCGCTGGGTTGCGAAGCTGCCCGCAGCCTCTGCAGCGCCGGTTCGATCCCTGGCTGCTCCCGGGCCACTGGAGGAGGGTCCCACATGGCTTGCAGACCTCTCCTGCCACCCACTGCTTCCCTCAGCAGTGTACTTTGGTCTTTCTGCCTGCTCTGCTCCCCGCTCTGGCTCTGGTGAATTCTCTCACCCTCCCGCGCTTCTGACTGTACCCAGTGCTTGTATAAATAAATAAATAACTAAATCTTAAAAAAAAAAAAAGATATTGATGATATTTCATGTTTTAATTACTAGGCCTCCCTGGTGGAACAAGGGGTTAAGTCTCAGCACTATGAAGCTATCAGCAGCCACTGCAGCATGAGTTCAAGCCCTTACCAGGGAGCTACCCACATGGTGCAGCAGACCTCCCCTGTCTCACCCGCTGCTCCCCTCAGCAGTGTATTTCAGTCAGTCTGCCTGTTCTGCTCCCTGCTATGTCTCTGGTGAATCTGCTTACTCCCTCACTTCCCCGCCGCACCTCTGGCCTACACCCCAGCTCTTGTATGCATAAATAAATAAATCTTTTTTAAAAAATAAAAAAATGTTTTTATTACTTAAAATGTCTTCTCTGCTATATACTTAATGTGATTTGTTTTGTAAATCTTAAAAAGAAAAATATAGTCAAGTAGATTGAAGGTATTCATGTGATAGCTTTACTCACTTGTATTTTAACATGCCTCCTTTAGTAGGTGAGAAAATGGTGGCACGAAATGTAATAGGTAGGAAAGTTTTGTGAGAGGATGACATATATTTGAACATCTCCCTCATGTGTATCATGAAAAATTGTCGGCAACCACTACTGTCAGAGCCTGTAAATTGACTGGTGTAGACAGACCTATAAACAGATACCTGGAATATGATGACTGCTTCACTGGAAGAGGCATGCTTAAGAAAAAATGACTAGAGGTCATCCAGAAAAGATTTTTGGAGTACTTCTCCTTAAAGCTGGGTCTTCAGGGATGAAAAAGTCATAAAGGGGAGGGGGTAAATGAGGGAACTTACATTTCCCAATGAAGAAAAAAGAAGTACAGAAGCTCAGAGGCCTAAAAGACCATGAAGAATTGAGTCAGTAAATTTAGGTATGTTGGGAACCATACTGTGAAGAGCCATGATCCATCACACTATGGAGTCTTTACTGTGGACATGAGGTTTTATCACTTAAATTAAGGCTATTGATTTGAATATTATATGCCAGACTCTGCTAGGAGTTACCTTGAAACACCAAGTTTGTATATTCATGTTCTTTCCCTCTACTTGCAGGCTGCTATATGGCAAGCATTGAACCACTATGCTTACCGAGATGCAGTTTTCCTTGCGGAACGACTGTATGCAGAAGGTTTGTAATCTGTTCATTTCTACCAAATTGTAAATGTATGAAATATATGAAATTCCATAACTATATGATATAAGAAGATTCTTATAAGATGTTACTTTCGTTTTTTCTTTGTGATTGACACTAGTTCATAAAAACATAGCCTTGTATCTGTGTAGCTCCTTTATATGCTACTTTTATATGCAACTGTATTGAATTGTTTCCAGTTTTACCCCCCCCTTACCCTATTTTTCATTGGGACAGTCTATATTCTGTATTAAGAGCATGAATTTAGAGTCTGCAGCCTACTTACTATTCCTAACCATGACAGTTAAATAATGCAGTTGTATAACCTTGGGCAAGTTACCTGATATCCTAGTATTTTAGATTTCTCATCTTCACAATAAAGATGGTAATAATTGCCTCATATAATTAAAGAATTAAATGAGATGATTTATTTTAAGCACTTGACACAGACTTCTGGCATGATAAAGTGTGTGTCTATCATTAATTATTGTAATTCTGTTTTTAAGATTGTTAATATAAATATTTCTGTACGACTTTTTTTTTTTCTTTTAAGTCATTCCCTTGGGTTATAAACTCTAAATATGTGATCGGCCTATAACAAATTACCTTTTACCCAGTTGATAACCCAGAAAGAGATATATATATAATAATCTGGGGAAGGCCTCCCTGATGGCACAGACAGTTGAGCACCACACTGTGAAGCTGTCCGCAGCCTCTGCAGCGCGGGTTCAATCCCAGCTGGTCGGCGAGAACCCCACTTGGCGCGGCAGACCTCTCCTGTCTCTCTGGCTGCTCCCCTCAGTAGTGTATTTTGTCAGTCTGCCTGTTCTGTTCCCCACTCTGTCCCTGATGAATCCTCTCACCTGCCCACACATCTGGCCTGTACCCCGGTTCTTATATAAATAAATAAATCTTTAAAAAAAAAAATAATAATCTGGGGTGTTACTAACAGTGTCACTCTTCTTTCATAATCCAATTAATATCAGATTTGACCATTTTAGTAGTATTTTGACTTCCTTGAGAATTGCAGAGTATTTTGTCATATAAAAATTTATAACTGAGGAATTCTGGATATTTTCTCAAGAGTTTGTTTTAAATTTATTTATTTCTATGAGTTATATCTTTATTACACTTGCCCCCAAATTGCTTTTTAATCTTAATTCTATTGATTTTTATAATTCTGATATTTAAATTTTTTACATAGTTGAACTCATCAGCTTTGTCATTTATAATTTCTGTTATTGCTTCAGTAGCTAGAAAATTGTCATCTCCCTATAACTACAATAGACATGATTCTTGGTAAATTTTAAAAATTTAAAGAATTTATAGTAGTATTACTTAATTTACTTAATATTATTTATTAAGTAATGCCCTTTTTTCTCTGACATGTTATTTTACTTGGTTTTTAATTAAATTTTTTAAATGTTTAACTCTGCCTCCAGAATCTCCCTTCTTCCACTAGTTTTTTTTTTAGTCCAATAGCATGCCATTTTATTATTTACAATTTAGATTGTTTTTTAGTATTTAATAAAAAGACCCATCTCCCACCATTTTTTGTCTTTCTAATGAATTCTTTGGTAAGAAGTTTTTACTTTCTTTATTCTTTCATTTTTCTATGTGCATTTTATTATTGCTTTGAAATTCACAAATATTTTGATCATTGCTGACCTATAACCATATAAATCTATAAATTAATTTTGAAAGTGTTAACATAATACTATATATACTTTCCCAACCAGAGATAGTGCTGCCTTCTTTTACTTAAGTGTTTAATTGAATTTTTCTGCTTTATAAGCTTCTGTTGGATAACTTACCGAGAATTTTTATTTTTTTTATTGTTACAAACTTTTGGGGGGTGTATTTTATGTGTTCCTGCATGGATCAGTAAAGAAACTTTTCTACTTCGTTGTATAATTTTTTTCTAATAGTATGTACTTAGTAAACTAACGGCAAGCATAAATGGTAGATAATAGGAGTTTGCCAGGCATGTGTCACAAAAGGACAAGGAATAAAAACATTGAGAATATTGACAAAATCACCAGGATAGTGATAGAAAGTGTTCTTGCATCACTCCCACTAAGAGGAACAATTAACAATTAACTGGAGGTCACTAGACTGAGAGAGTCCCATAGTTTAGAGTGACACTAAAACACACTTTACACCTCAGCGACCAACACAGACTGAACCAAAGGGGACATGGAGTAGAATCACACTTTATTGAACAGAAGGTAGATGGAAAGAAACCCCTCAAGACTGTCTGGGCTGGGGGACACAGATGGCAAAACTGCTGACCAAGACAGGTTCCCTGGATAGGAGGGAGCAGAAGCAGTATATAGGCACATATCCTTGACCCAAGCAAAACCCATATGGAGGAGTAGGGGTATTCCACACAGGCCAGGACCCCAATAAGGAGGACAACAGAGACGGCACTAAACCACTATCTTACACCATATACTAAAGTCAGTTCAAACTGGATTAAACACTTGAAACCACAAAAGAGAAGATAATTGAGTATTCTTCTTTGATGAAATTTGACTTCAACCTTCCAGAGTCTGACAGAAGAAAAATACTGCATTAAAATACACTAGTAATGTATTAAAGGTGTATTTAATACACTAGTAGTGTATTAAAGGGTGTGTGTGTTTGTTTTTCTTAAGGATTTACAAAGAATGCCATGATTGTCTTCATTTTATTATTTCCCCTGATCCCTTGGAGGAAGCAGGTGATCAGGACTTGGGGAACTTATTTTTCTGTCAGTAATATATTTCTCCTTAGTTCAAATCTGACTTAATAAATGATTGTTTTAGGTTAAATAACATGCCTAATTTTTTTGTCAAAAATTTGTGTATTGCCAGATAAGCAGTTATTACTTTTGAACATACTGAATAATAGCCAACTGTTTTTTCATATGTGTTCTTAGTACACTCAGAAGAAGCCTTGTTTTTATTGGCAACCTGTTATTACCGCTCAGGAAAGGCATATAAGGCATATAGACTCTTGAAAGGACACAGTTGTACTACACCACAATGCAAATACCTGCTTGCAAAATGTTGTGTTGATCTCAGCAAGTAAGTTTTTCAATCTTTTCTAGCTAATTTTGTTCTACTGTAGAATTTTTTTTCTGTCAATGAATTAAACTCTTATTAACTCCCTTTCTCCCCTCTTTGATAGTAAAGATTTGTCTTTTTTGGTTAATTTTGAAATGTTTATACTGTCGTTTATGACATTGTTATTTTTGTAACGGAGAGATTTCATTGTCATGTTAATGAATAATAGAATTTAACTCTATAGAAACTTAAGTTACAAATAATTCATGTAATTTTTCTAGTGACCCCAAGTATTACTTCCTTTCCTTTGCTTTCATTGCTAGACCAATTGGAATAAATCTGAAAACCTCCTTACCAGTTCACATGAGATTAATGCTATCTTGTGTTGGATAATTGTGTAATTATTTACCTTTCAAGATCATTCTGTTTGAGAACCATTACTCTTATTCCTTTGGAGTGAGGGGTCAGATTCAGGAAAGCACTTCTTTTAAACATAATAATTAAACCAAATCAGTTTATCCCTATTCTGAATCTGGAGGCAGCTAGAAATATAGGTAATGTTCTTATGTGTTCTAATGCGGTTAGAGATGTAATAATAGTAATAATGACTACACAGATAATTGTAAAATCATGCATATTTATTTAGTTTGCAGGTTTACAATAAGCTATAAATCAACCTCAAAATCTCCATAGACTGATAACAATTTTTTTGTCCAGTGTCTAATAGATGACCTTTTAATTAAAGCTAGCTAAAATATCTATAAGATTTCTGAGACAGTCTAATTATTTCTACTCCAAATATTGTTAAATTCTTAAAAATCAACTTTCTTATTTAATTTGCTAGTTTAAGTCAATTTTTAGTGTTAGATTTTCTTATCCCACTTACAGATATTTATAGTTTATATCAATATCTATATAGATATTTATATTTATAGATATTTTTAAAAGTCCAACTGATAGTAAAAGAGCTTCAGATAGCACCTCTTATGTATAGGATATGCTACATTAACTTACTTGAGAGTTTTAGCATGATTTGTTTTTAATCAAAAACTTTAAAATACAAACCATTAAGACTCAAATATGTTAAAAATATAATGAAATCAGGCAATTGTTTTTCTTTTGGAAACATTTGTTGCTCCATCAAAAAGAAAAGAAATTGACAACTTAAAAGAGGTGAAATGCTATTGAAGCTATATTTATAAACTTAAAATGACTGCAGCGATTAAGCATGCAATTTTTAATCAAATGTATCTCACTTAATTTGCTTGCAATTATGGAATT
The DNA here is from genome assembly GCF_014898055.3 of Talpa occidentalis. Classification (NCBI taxonomy): domain Eukaryota; kingdom Metazoa; phylum Chordata; class Mammalia; order Eulipotyphla; family Talpidae; genus Talpa; species Talpa occidentalis. The sequence goes on along the minus strand of NW_023605083.1, from coordinate 123,493,458 downwards.
ACTGAACTAAGAAGGACCAACATGTCTGGTAATAAAGAACATACTCCTGTTTTTTCCCCAGTATAATGATCTTCCTCCATTTCTGTTGGCATGAGCTATATGTATGTTGCTCAGACTAATTTTGTACGTGCAGAGACCAAATTTAAGTAGTTCTAGTTTTAAAGGCAAGACTGGAAATTTAAGGTCATAAATTCCCAGCCTTCGAAGAGATTCTAAATACATGTTTACTGCAATTATAAAGGTACTATGAACTTTTTACTTTATCTGTCTCCATAGTAAAAGGTACATTGGTATGAGAAATTTCTTAGCATTTCTTTATCTGTAAATTTGTTTTAAAGGCTTGCAGAAGGGGAACAGATCTTATCTGGTGGAGTTTTTAATAAGCAGAAAAGCCATGATGATATTGTTACCGAGTTTGGTGATTCGGCTTGCTTTACTCTTTCATTGTTGGGACATGTTTATTGGTAAGTAAGAATGATTAGAAAATTCCTGCAGTACTAGAATGCTTTGTGGTTTAGAAAGTCTATGTTGACCTGTGTCTTTCAAATAGTACTTAGCTGAGTCGTATACAAATTCCATGACCCTGTTAAACCTGTGAAATGGTAGAGACATAGATCCCTTTTTTTCCATTATCCCGCATTCTCTTGAGAATAGCAACAGTAGCACCACCTAACAACTGAGTGTGCAGATATTTTTTTTTTACCCCGGGTGAGGAGAGAGTATCATATTACCACAGAGGAAAATGAAGAAAAGAGTGAAGTTTTTTTTGTTTTGTTTTTTTTTATCACTGTTGCTTCATAGAAAGTCTTGAAGGCAAGTTTCTGTAATAAAGAATAGCTATTCTCATCTGGTATGTCAATGATTTTGAGGTGTGTTACAAGAAATCTTCTATAGTGGTGGTTGAAATAATACTGATTTATAAATAATTTTAAAGGTTATTTAAAATTTATTTATAGTAATTTAAATCTTTCAAAACAAATGAGAGGGAATTCAAAGTTGACACTATAGTTAATACTATAGTCATTGATTTTTTTTTTTTTTTTTTTTTTATTATATAGTTTATTTTTTTTTTTATTATTTTTTTTTTTTTATAGAGGCATGCTTTATTTATTTGTTTGCTGGTTTGTTTGTTTGTTTTTTTGTTTATACATGCACTGGGTACAGTCAGAAGCGCGGGAGGGTGAGAGAATTCACCAGAGCCAGAGCGGGGAGCAGAGCAGGCAGAAGGACCGAAGTACACTGCTGAGGGGAGCAGCGGGTGGCAGGAGAGGTCTGCGCGCCATGTGGGACCCTCCTCTGGTGGCCGGGGAGCAGCCGGGGATCGAACCGGCGCCGCAGAGGCCGCGGGCAGCTTCGCAACCCAGCGCTCAACCGCTGCGCCACCGGGGAGGCCCTATAGTCATTGATTTTTATCTGAAATACTCTCAGAGTGGGGCATAGGGGATGGTGGTATAATTAGGAGAACAGGATTGTTGATAACCTCCCATGGGGTGGGGGTGCATCTTATGTGTAAATGTCATATGTTGTTTAACTTGGAAGAAATGGATGCGTATTGCTCTTTTAAAGAATTAGGATAACGTTTTTAAGATAAATTGAGGCTTATCTGTATGGTAGTTTTAAAAAAAAAAACCTTGAAAATGTCTTTTTGAGCAGAATAAATTATTTGGCTGAATTTTGGGGCTTATTTTTAAATAACACCACTCTTAAATAAGGGATAAGTGAAGATAGAATGTCTGTATCTTCATTTATCTTAAAAGGCCTAGAAGTTATGAATTTAGTTCATCAGCAATGATTCATCTTGACATTTACTCAAGAAACTTTTAGATTCATCCTCCATTATGGCTAGAACATAATACTTGGCATTGGGGGTATAAAGGTAAATGACTTACAGTTTTATATCCTTCAAGTTTTATAACAAGAGTAGGAGGATACACAAGCAGTAACCAAAAGTTTTAAGTTTTTATGACCACAACAAAAATGATATAATAAAATTTGAGCAGTATTATGCTCAAATGAGAAGATAATCATTTCTACCTGATTAAGGAGGGGTAAGATAGTAACCAGAAGGGATCTGAAAGAAAAAAATAAAAGTTGACATCATCTCATATCTATAGAGTAATTCCAAAGCAAAAGATGTTCCCAAGACTATAAATTACTTGAAAAGAATAATCTATAAAAAGTCAAGGATGAGAGATTTGTGAATAAAGTTGGCAAAATTTTCTAAGAGTGGAATGCTGTGGAAATAATTAATTCTTAAAAAACATTATAGTCTTTTACTTTGGATTATTGTCTAAACTGAAATAATATAAATATTACTCTTTGCGGGCTTCCCTGGTGGCGCAGGGGTTTAAGTCTCAGTGCTGTCAAGCTTGAGTTCAATCCCTGGCCAAGGAGCTAACCCACATGGCACAGCAGACCTCTCCTGTCTCGCCCGCTACTCCCCTCAGCAGTGTATTTCAATCGATCCGCCTGTTCTGCTCCCCACTCTGTCTTGGTGAATCCTCTTACCTCGCCCCTCCCCAGCACCTCTGGCCTACACCCCAGTTCTTATATGCATAAATAAATAAAATAAATCTTTATAAATAAATATTACTCTTTGGTTAAAAGAATTAGTTAGATGATAAAAAGCCATGCATGAATAGGTAAATATCTAAATACTTGGAAATTAAACAACACTCCTAAATAATCCATGTGTCCAAGAGGAGGTCTCACAGGAAATTTTAAAATTATATTGATGGGAGGGCCTCCCCGGTGGCGCAGCGGTTGAGCGCTGGGTTGCGAAGCTGCCTGCAGCCTCTGCAGCCGGTTCGATCCCCGGCTGCTCCCCGGCCACCAGAGGAGGGTCCCACATGGCGCGCAGACCTCTCCTGCCGCCCGCTGCTCCCCTCAGCAGTGTACTTCGGTCCTTCTGCCTGCTCTGCTCCCCGCTCTGGCTCTGGTGAATTCTCTCACCCTCCCACGCTTCTGACTGTACCCAGTGCATGTATCAAACAAACAAACAAACAATAAATAAATAAATAAGACATGCCTCTAGAAAATTAAAAAAAAAAAAAAAAAAAAAAAATTATATTGATGGGGCCTCCCTGGTGGCACAAGGGGTTAAGATGCAACCTATGAAGCTATCCACAGCCACTGCAGCACGAGTTCGATCCCTGGCCAGGGAGCTACCCACATGGCGCAGCAGACCTCTCCTGCCTCGTCTGCTGCTCCCCTCAGCAGTGTATTTCAGTCAATCTGCCTGTTCCCCACTTGGTCTCTGGTGAATCCTCTGACACACACCCCCACACCTCTGGCCTGTACCCCAGTTCTGGTATGCATAAATCTTTTAAAATATATATTGAATGAAAAGGAAAATAGAACATGTTAAAAAGTGATATATTGGTAAGGGGAAATTTAGAGTACAAAATGCTTATATTAAGAGAATAGCCTTAAATCAGTAATTTAACAAGAAACTAAGAAAATGAGAGCAAAAGAGCAAAGTAAACAAAAGCAAATAGAAAGAAGGTAATAAAGTTAAGAGCAGAAATCAGTGAAATATTTGTACTCATCCGTGCATTTCAGCGCCTGGAGGGCAGCGTGTTTGCTTTAGGTCCCATGCTTCTCGGCAGTGTTGTCTCTTCTCCAGGAATTCCTGCTGCTTGCTTAGCATCTCCACCATGCCCCACAGCTGCTAGATGATCTCCTGGGTGGTTGGGCCACCCTTGCCTGCCTTACCCCTCAACACCCAGAACAGCTTCCCGACCACCAACATGGTTACTGCTAGCTGTGCTACCAGCCTGCTGGAGTAGCCATCATATGCCTATCTAAAAACCCAAATTCACCCAGTAATCTAGATCACATGTATGTTGTAGTTTTGTAACTAAGACTTCTTAGCTTATCTATTTTATCTTCAGTATTTTTATATAGACACTTTATTGGTGTTTGTCTACTATAACACATAAAATTTCTATGTTTAGGACACAATTGATTTTAAGTTTGGCTTTTTAGATTAATCTATTTTTAACCCATACTACCCAAGCAATTTTTTTACCCCAATTCTTTGGGAAACTCCTTTCTAGGTTTTAGTAAAAACTTATATCTAAAGTTGGGGCACATAAACATTTTCCTTTTCTTAAATCTTTTCCCATTTTTATCTCCCTATTGAATAATTTCTTTGAATTATAGCTTAGAAAATATTTCTTTTACTAAAGCGAAAAGGAAATAAAATTTAAATACTACTGGAAAAGAGGATTTTCATCAGAAAGGATCACCTCTTACATTTACATAATATTTTATCTTTGTTAAAATCTGTTCAATAAATAATTTGTATGGATCATTCAGTGTCACTTTAAAAATTATTAATAAGTACCAGCAAAGCAAGGAGGCAAGGCTACTTGAAAACAGAAAGGAAAATATAAAAATGAGAAAGATCTAGTTTCCTGTCCTGAGAAAAAAAATTTTTTTAAGATTTATTTATTTATTTATAGAAGCTCTGGGTACAGTCAGAAACGCGGGAGGGTGAGAGAATGCACCAGAGCCAGAGCGGGGAGCAGAGCAGGCAGACAGACGAAATATACTGCTGAGGGGAGCAGCAGGCAGGACAGGAGAGGTCTGCTTCACCATGTGGGATTCTCACCTGCTGGCCAGGATTGAACCGGTGCTGCAGAGACTGCGGGCAGCTTCGCAGCCCAGCGCTCAACCGCTGCGCCACCAGGGGAGGCCCTGTCCTCAGAAAATTTGAAATCAATTGCAGGCCTCCCTGGTGGCGCAAGGGTGTTAAGACGCAACCTATGAAGCTGTCTGCAGCCTCTGCAGCATGATTTTGCTCCTCAGCTGGCCAGGGAGCAACCCACACGGTGCAGCAGACCTCTCCTGACTTGCCCCCTGCTCCCCATAGCCCTGTACTTCGGTCAGTCTGCCTGTACTGTTCCCCGCTCTGTCTCTGGTGAATCTTCTCACGCCCCACACCTCTGACCTGTACCCCAGCTCTTGTACACTTAAATAAATCTTTTAAAAAAAAAAAAAAGGAGGGCCTCCCTGGTGGCGCAGCGGTTGAGCGCTGGGTTGCGAAGCTGCCCGCAGCCTCTGCAGCACCAGTTCAATCCTCGGCCACTGGGTGAGGGACCCACATGGCGCGCAGACCTCTCCTGCCGCCCGCTGCTCCCCTCAGCAGTGTACTTCGTCAGTCTGCCTGCTCTGCTCTCTGCTCTGGTGAATTCTCTCGCCCTCCCACGCTTCTGACTGTACCCAGTGCTTGTATAAATAAATAAATAAATCTTTTATGAAAAAAAAAAAAAAGGAAAGAATTGGTCAGTATTGAAAATCCAGGTCAGCATTGATCTAGACAACAAATGTTTAAAAGAAAAAAGTATACAAAAGATAAGTAAGTAGGCACCCCTACTTAAGAGATGAGGGCTCTATAACATGCATTAGTTTTGGAAAAGAACAGAATTGTTTGATGCTTAGGTTAATCCTTACACATTGAGGTTTCAGTGTTTTTTTTTTCCTGACATAAAGTTAGAAGTTCCTAAGCATTGATTTGCCACTTCCCACTCCTTTTTATTTTCAGAAAATGGTCTTTTTCTGTCTTGTCTTTGTTTCCTTTTTAAGTCACCCCTCTATCCATGGTAAATGATTACATCATTCTCATAGCTAATTATTAATTTTCCTTTAAGAAATTTCATCTTAACAATTTTCAGTATGTACCTTGGTAAAACTTATTTACATATTCTGAAAGTCTGTCTCCTCTTGCTTCCCTCTTTGTCCATGTGTTATTGGCTCAAATTAGGCCAGTGTGGGGAGCTATCCTGTAACTAGTGATACTTTCTTGTTTCTTGTTACTTTCTTTATATATCATTTCTAGTTTTTCCTCACAAAATTTAGAAGTGAGGCAAACAAATACCTAGATCACCAAAGGGGCCTTTGTTACAGCTCTGTGAGGTTATACTAACAGCAATAAAAATAAATTGTACATTTTAGCTGATAGTTTTATGTGAGGGTTTGTTTGAAAGTTTTGGTTAAATGCCACCTGTTTCTGGGCCTCCCTGGTGGCATAAGGGGCTGAGTTCGAACCCCGGCCTGAGTTCATCCCCAGTTAGGGAGCTGACCCACATATGGCAGAGCAGACCTCTCCTGTCTCTCCCGCTGCTCCCCTTAGCAGTGTATTTCAGTGGCACCACCTGTTCTGCTCCCCACTCTGTCTCTGGTGAATCCTCTCACCCCCTGTACCTCTGACCTACCCAGTTCTTCTGTGCATAAATAAAATATATCTTTTATTATAAAAAGTAAATGCCATCTGTTTCTTTATGAAAAACCTTAGGGTTTTTAGAAGAAATGCTATATTTTATTTTTTCCCCGTAAATAATGAAAAATTTCAACCTTACCAGGTGATTAGTATTTTTTACCTGAAAGTGCTGATGAATCTCACTAATCTCAACCCCATTCTCCTTACCATTTTAAAGCTAGGGAGGCAACTATGCTATCCTAATAAATTCAAGACTGTCCCAACTATATATGGTTCCAGACAGATCTACCTTCTAAATGTAAGCCATTATACAGTTGATTCAGAAAGAAATAAAATTTCTCTACTTTTTTAGAAAATCTGATCATTTAAATATATTATATTGAAAACATCTGAGTCACTTGTATCTGAGCCATTTTTACAATTGCTGCTGGGATATTCTATTAAAAATTTAAGAATTACACTAAAATATTTGCATGTTTTCCATATCTGCTTCAGTAATTCCAGTATCTGACAGGAAATTGAAAGCAGTTGTAATACTGAAAAAGAGATGATGGTTGGTTTGTTAGCATTTCTTTCAATTCATGTTCTGTTTGCTTTCACTTAACTTTTGATTTGAACCACCCAAAATAATATACATTAAAGGATAAGAAGAGGGGATGAGTGATTTAGGGAAGCATTAAGGAGAGTACTCTCAGAGTTTATGTAACATCTACCTAGGTTTCTATACCAAAAATTTCTTTATAATAAATGTTTTGGGTTTTGTAGTTTGTCTAATATATTTGTTTGTCTTTACAGCAAGACAGATCGGCTTGCCAAAGGATCAGAATGTTACCAAAAGAGCCTTAGTTTAAATCCTTTCCTCTGGTCCCCCTTTGAATCATTATGTGAAATAGGTAGGTTTGTAGAGGTGGCTGGGGAAGGGTTCCCCCATTTCCTCTTCTTTCCTTCCCCCTTAATTTTTGGAGGGTGATACAAATCATCCATGAGAAAAATATTTTTCCTAAGGGAAGCTAAAAATGAGAATGAGAAATAAGTTAGAAACAGACATTTCAGGAATAATAGTCTTTTTTTTTTTTTTTGTCCTCTAGAATGAGTTGTTTTATGAGTATAATACTAGCCAAATTAGCTTTCTGGATGAGAAAAGATTTAATAGACTGCTTGGAGCTTGAACTGTTATATAAATAAAACCTGGACAATATGGGGAGAGAGTCTCAATGTATATGTTCTAGAACGCATGAGGAATCATTTTAAAACACTGTTGTATCTGTATATATGCAAAAGCTTAAAACGTTAATCTCCTGGAATTCAGCTCTCCATCTTCACTACTTACCTTGAACAAAATGAGATCTAGTGGCTTTCTACTTTTTGTTGTTGTTGCATTCTACTTTAAACAAACAGAACTCTGCGTTTGTATTTAAAATCAATGTCGTTGCAATTTAGTTTATTTCCTAAATTTACAACTTTATCTTAGGGGTAAATTTACAATAAATTGATGAATAGGTTTGGGAGAGGTAAATTTGATTAGCTAAAAGAGACAGAAGAACTTTAAAACTCTGAATAAATGGGTACTTTGATGGTGGGGAGGGAGTAGAATTGTGGTAACATACATCTGAGAAGGTATGAACCTATTCCCCTAGATCATGTTGTGTAAACCAATGATACCTCAATAAAGAAAAAATAAAACTCTGGGTAAGGCCTACTTCTTCAAATTTATACTTGGGGAAGAAATTGACTCATTTCCTCAGAGGCAAACATTCTTTTTTTTCCTTTCACAGGTGAAAAACCAGATCCTGACCAAACATTTAAATTAACATCTTTACAGAACTTTAGCAACTGTCTGCCCAACTCTTGCACAACATTAGTATCTAGTCATAGTTTATCTCACAGACAGCCTGAGACAGTTCTTACAGAAACACCCCAGGACACAATTGTAAGTATATCACACTCTAGTGTTCAATATATTATGCTTATGACAAAGAATGATCTGAACTAAATAATGTATCATACATGACATGGTAGAAATTTTCTGTTTCAGGAATTAAACAGACTGAATTTAGAATCTTCCAATTCAAAGTACTCCTTGAATACAGATTCCTCAGTGTCTTATATAGATTCAGCTGTAATTTCACCAGATACTTGCCCTCTTGGAACAGGAACTTCCATATTATCTAAACAGGTTCAGAATAAACCAAAAACAGGTCGAAGCTTATTAGGAGGACCAGCTGCTCTTAGCCCATTAACCCCAAGGTAAGACAACAAAAGATATTTTAAAATATAATGTAATGTTAAATAATCTAAAATTATATTATTAGTGATATAAATGAACATGAACAGCAACTTCTAAATCATTCTGGAAACTGAGCCATTTAATAAGTCAATAATAGACCTGTTTCCAGAAAATGAAGTAAAAATATACAATACCTATGATTAAAAATCTAATATAAATATTAGGAAAAAATTTTAAATTCTTAAATATGTCTTACTCAGATAGTGTATGCATTAAATGATATTTTCTTTATCACTGTGCATTAATATATAATGGTGAACCTCTTGAAATGTTGGAAGTGCTTATGAGAATGAAGCAGTGGTTATCCACAACATGGGGGAATTGACACCTATCAATATGAAATATTTTATCAGTATTATAAGACTGTGTAAATACAGGAAATAAACCCAGAAATATATATATATATAATGTGTAGATAGATATATAAAATATATAAATAGATGTGTGTGTGTGTGTATATATATATATATATATATATATATATATATATATGGGAATCAAAATAAACTGTGTGCTAGAACAGACTATGAATTTGATTCTGGGGCTGGGAGCTATTAAAATAGCTTGACCATGAGATTGCAACTCAATGACTCCACAAATGGATTCTGTGATCTTAGAGACATTTTCTAATAGTGTCTAAGTCCCATAAATTACAAGGATTTGAAATAATTTGGTCATTTGGATCTTAGTCTTTACAAAGCTACTCTTTATTTCTAATAAATCTTCTGAGATCAGTAGTTGCTGCTCAATTTAGTTCCTTGTTTGATTTATTTTTTTAATTTTGCTTATGGTGGGTTGAAATAGTCTACATTCACAGCTTATTTTTAATCTGCCCCTCAAATCCTCACTGCCCCCAAGACTGATTTGCCATTCTCTTCCTTTTAGACCTTCTAATTTAAGTATACTGCTGCTTTATATATGCCTTGATGACTTTTTGACACCTTGATTTCAACCTCTTCTCAGTTTTGGGATTTTGCCATTAGAAACCCCAAGTCCTGGAGATGGATCCTATTTACAAAACTACACTAATACATCTTCTGTAATTGACGTGCCATCCACCGGAGCCCCTTCCAAAAAGGTATTTTTCCATGTAAGATACAGTTTTGGAATTCATGACAGAAAGTTGTTTAAAATTCCAGTAAAGGTAATTTCAGAGAGAAATCTAACTATATAATTGCTGTTGTCTTAGAGCAATTGTTTTAAATGTAAATGAAGGTAATCATTGTAGAACCTCCTGGATTTAGTAGGAGACACACAGTTGTTCTTTTGACATGTTAAGATTGTAAATAATCTATCTTAATTTTATTAAAAATCTAATTTATTATAGCTAAATAAACGTATTCAGATTTTTACCTTTTATTTCCTTTTATTAAAACAAGTCTAAGATCATTTCTATCACTTTCAATTTTATAGAAATTATGCATGCAGTCATTTTTACTTTTTGTCAGCATTGTATTTTTTTTAATTTTACTAATAACATGAAAAAAGCTGACTCATATAAAGCCAGCTATTTTTATCATAAAATTTTTATGGTAGATCCTCATAGATATGTAGTAAATTTGTACTAAATGTATAGCAAAATAAAAAGTATTTTACAGGGCCTCCCCAGTGGCACAGCGGTTGAGCGTTGGGTTGCGAAGCTGCCTGCAGCCTCTGCAGCGCCGGTTTGATTCCCAGCTGCTCCCCGGCCACCGGAGGAGGGTCCCACATGGCGGGCAGACCTCTCCTGCTGCCCACTGCTCCCCTCAGCAGTGTACTTTGGTCCTTCTGCCTTCTCTGCTCCCTGCTCTGGCTCTGGTGAATTCTCTCACCCTCCCGTGCTTCTGACTATACCCAGTGCTTGTATAAATAAATAAATAAATCTTTTTTTAAAAAAAAAAGTATTTTACAGTATCCTTATATAAATATTGCGACAAGTTTTATGAGAAACCTGTATAATGTTCTTTTATATAGGTCTATAGAAGTAGAGCCCAAAGTACTATTTGTTTAAAGCGTATCTGTGGTACAGGGTACTTTTTATGAGAATTAGATTAGATTATAGATGTAAAATGCCTGTTTTCATGCTTACCAAATGTCTAAAAAATGGAAGCTAATTATGTCATACTAGACTGTGAATGACTGATATATCCCTTTACCTGCCTAGAGACATGTTTCTTATTGTTGTTTTATTCTTTCACTCAGTTTCCTGAGTGTGCAAAATTTCTTTTTTTAATAGCTCCTTAATGAGTGATAATAGGAACTCCAAGAGTGGTAAAAGGGGATTGCAAAGTAATTAATAGATGGGTTATTTTAAATATGATTTTAAAAGTTGCTAACTGCCTACTATTGTATTATTATGGGAATGATATAAAATTGTGGAAATTAGTTTATTGCAGTTATGAAGAAGAATAGTATTATGGTGGCTAGCATGCCAGGTAAAATAGGCCAAAACCAGAAGAGCAATCAAGCACAAGTTAGGCAGTGGACAGGTACATGATTTCAATGTCCATATGATAAAAGCAATTTCTGTTTCTGTTCTCTTCTTACCGTACTGTAAGACATAGAAATAAATTTTAAATTTAATTTTTAAATTTAAATTTACTGCAACAAGTTTTGTAAGACTCTTTCTATATAGCCCTATGGCAGTAGACACCTAAGTAAAAAGCTAAAGACTTGCAAGCATTTTGGGGTGGCAAACACATAAAGCGCCTCCTTGTATTCTGGACTACTGAAAGGAGACCACCTTCATGATTTGTTGAAAGTTTTAGTGGTGTTTGAAGATAAGAGGGAAAGCAATTGATGGCTGATAGTAAAAAAAGAAGGAAAGGGAGAGTAGTTTTGTCTTAAAATCAAAATATCTGGTTGTGCCAGAATGTGTAAAAATAGAGAAAAGGCTAAAATTGAGGGTATGTAGTAAGTTGTAGAAGGCTTGAGGGGAAGTGAATTTTATTTGCCTTGGTTTATAAAACCTGCAAATAATGGGTTTGAAGAGAATCAATGACATATGTTGGAAATTTGATCATATTGCATTATTTGGTAGATTTATTCATATGATGGGGAAAAGACTGATTAATCTTTCATTGTAAAATGTTTCTGTTAAAATGAGATTCTAGGGCCTCCCCTGGTGGCACAGCGGTTGAGCACTGGGCTGTGAAGCTGCCGGCAGCCTCTTCAGCACCAGTTTGATCCCCAGCCGCCGCAAGGGTCCTACATGGCGTGCAGACCTCTCCTGCCGTGCCCGCTGCTCCCTTCAGCGGTGTGTTTCGTCGGTCTGCCTGTTCTGTTCCCCGCTCTGGCTCTGGTGAATTCTCTCACCCTCCAGCACTTCTGACTGTACCCAGTGCTTGTATAAATAAATAAATAAATCTTTTAAAAAAAAAGAGAGAGAGATTCTAGTCTTAAAATTCCTGTCATGGCAGGTTTACATTGTTGATCCACCGAAGTCAGTGTTGACTATTTTGTGAAATATATTTGGCCAGTGAAAATGAAAACAAAACAAAACAAAAACTGTAAATAGATCAATCCAAATGACTATTCTGTATAAATGAGTTATATCATTAAAAAGAATCATACGCATAATCACCAAGAAAAAAGAAAAGCTACAGACTTGCAAGTCTGTGTGGCATATCAACTAAAAATAAATACACCAAGTAGTGAGTGCAGTATATATATAGTTCTTTGTTTAAAAAGCCAGAGCTGATTAGATATTTTGTCCCTAGAGTGCAAAGTTAGGGAAGAAAGAGGAAGAGATTATAAAGTTTTGTTTTAGGTGATGGTAGATTTGGTGAAACTATTCGGTGGATAGTCATAAAGGAAAGAATTTAGCCTAGTGATAGAAATAGTAATTAGAGCTTTTAAAATGGCCAGGCTCTCCTAGGGAAAGAGTAGCTAAGAAACACAGGTATATTTTAAAAACAGCAGAAGGAAGAGGGCCCAGCAAATGAAGTGGTATGACAAATAATCAAGATACTATACTATTTGAGAAGTTATATAACCTTTCAAAAAGGAGGGGATGATGAATGATGTTGAATGCAGGGAAGTTAAAATAAGACTTCATATCTGATGAAAAGATGATATTAGTGATTATTTGTAATCAGTGATTACTTGTGCTGTTTGGTTGTATACAGCAGCTAGCAAAGTAACAGTAAGTTTTGAAGAAAATTATCTGGTAGTAAAAGAATTTAAGAATACCCACTGAGAAACAATCATAGATCACTTTATGAAGAAGCTAAGTGATAAAAATAAAAAGAAATAAGATGATAAATTAGAGAAGACAAAAGGGCCAAGCAAAGATTTTTCTTTTCCTCCAAAGGAGCAGAAATCAGTTAATGAAAGATTGGCTACACAAGAAAGAAATATTAATTCTCGAGTAATATCTTTAGAATTTGGAAAGTAATCAGATGATTTTTAAAAAATCTGCTCCTCTGCACTACTATAAGGCTGTTTTCACTAATGTTAAAAGGGGGGATATAAAATCTTACTGCATTACTTTTTTTTATGGAGACTATAGGTTAGATCATAAGTCTTGATAATGGCGCTCTTTAAATTCTTTGCATGTAGCCCTAGTTAGCTCAGCTAACTTTTTTTTTTTAAAGATTTATTTATGCATACAAGAACTGGGGTGTAGGCCAGCGGTGCAGGGAGTGAGAAGATTCACCAGAGCCAGAGTGGGGAGCAGAATAGGCAGATCTACTGAAATACACTGCTGAAGAGAACAGCAGGTGAGACAGGAGAGGTTTGCTGTGTCATGTAGTTAGCTCCCTCCCTGGGCATTAAGCTCATGCTGCAGTGGCTGACAATAGCTTGATAGCACTGAGACTTTAACCCCTGTGCCACCCTGGAGGCCCCTGTAATAAATAAATTTCAAGAATTTTGAACCTTTCCTTGGAAACTAAGATGAAAGGGGAATATACAGATAAAAATACTAAAGGTAAAATGAAGAAATAGACTGAGGTTCTTACCTATATATAACATTAATGATTAATTAACACTAATAATGGCATAATTTGTGTTTTTAGATAGCAGTATGTATTATGAAATCTTATTTTAAGAAAATTTAGATCAGAGCATCATGGTCTCTGTCACTTACTGTGTAATTTATAATTCACAAACCTTAGACTTCTTATGTTTTACAGTCTGTTGCTAGAATCGGCCAAACTGGAACAAAGTCTGTCTTCTCACAGAGTGGAAATAGTCGAGAGGTAACTCCAATTCTTGTTGCACAAACACAAAGTTCTGGCCCACAAACAAGGTATTTATTATGGTATCAGTGTTGGTATTGTTCAGCCTTTCTTGCTGTAAAACACGAGTCTTCATACTTTTCAGTTTAGGCAGGTTTTGACTCTTCCAAGGATGCTAGAAAAAACTTTAAAATGTTGAATGTCTATTTTTTGTTATTTTTCTTTCCTTTGTGTTGAATATGTCAAATTTGAAAATTTTAACTTACTGAAACAACTAGTGTAATTTTTAGTTGAATATTATAATGCAAGTCAATATAGCAGTTAAAATATATTTTTGGTATACTTTAATTACCTTATGAATTTGTTTAAACTAGGTATCCTGAACACCTCCAAAAGAATTTTCTTCTCATGCCCATTACGTTCTCCATAGGTCAAGTACAGATAGGTTTTATTCTGCCCTTCCCCTATTTTCACATTTCTGTAAAGAGATCATAAAAGCTTCCAATAAATCTTCAAATAATGAGTCCATTTCCAAAAGACATGGTGTGGAAAGATACAATGATGTCGCCTTCCAAAATAGCAAACAACTGTGCTAGTCTTAAACAGACACAAATGTGCGTGCACCTTGGCTACATTAAGGCCCCGCAAGATTTCTAAAATGCCAGGTTGGTAAATCTTATCCCAAGTGCCAGCTAGCAGACAGGTGACAGTGACTGCCCAGGTCTCAGTTAGGAGAAGGACTCTGAGGCCTCCTGCAGAGCAACATAACATACACTGCAGGATGCTAATCCTGAAGACTGTGGGGACATAATTTAGCAAAGTACACATTTCACTTAAAACTAAACAAATATACTAACTAGTAAGCTTCATCTATTAATAATTTTGTGTCGTTTGTATTACTGCTTTTACTTAATCTCCTTTTATTTCCTTGTTTTCCTTCAAATGCCTTAACAAGATGCCACAAATTAGTGGGTAGGTTAAAACAATAGAGATGTATTCATTTATAGTTCTGTATTCCAAAATCAGGGTGTTAACAGAGCCATATTCCCACTAAAATCTCTAGGTTTCCTTGCTTGTCTTTCCAGTTTCTGGATAGACCTAGTCATCTCGTAGTTTGTGGTAGCATAAAGTCATTACCTCCCTCCATCTCTCCATGGCCATCTTCCCTGTGTCTCTGAATCCAGATTTCCCACTTCTTATAAGGGATCTAATTTAATTATTTTGATCAGTCTTAGTCATATTGAATTAGGGACTACCCTAATAACTGCATCTTAACTTGATCTTAACATTTATAAAGACTGTATTTCCAAATAAGGTAAAATTTATGGATACTTGGGGATTAGGGTATCAATAATATCTTTTTGAGTGACATAATTCAACCTATAACATAGGTGTTTTAAAATTTATAGAATATATATTAACTTACCAAAGTCTACTGTCAAGTAGTAATATACCATGTCTTGTATGGTATGAAATCTTACAACAGTATACTTTCATGCTTCTCTCCCAGTCTGTATGCTATTGTCATATATTCTACTTCTACATGTTATAAACCATGTAATGCATGGTGGTGTATTTCTGACTTAAACAGTTATCTTTTATAGAGATTTTTTAAATAAGAAAAGGAAGTATTCTGCCTTGTATTTACCCACATAACTTCCCGTTTTGTGTGCTTTTTATTTTGTCTGTAGATCCATATTTCAATTTGATATCCTTTTTCTTCATCTCAAAGGGCTTTTTTTAATTTCTTGTAGTCCAGATCTGCTGGTCATGAATTTTTTCAGTTTTGTATATCCAAAGAAATTTTTATTTCATTTTTTTATTTCTGAAAGATACTTTCATTTGCTATAGAATTCCAGCTGACAATTTTTATTCTATAAAGATGTTGCTTTCCTGTATTCTAGTTTGCATTATATCTGACAGAAGTCTGTTAGTCTCATTTTTGTTCTTCTATACATAATCACTCTTTTCTCTGATGACTTTGTGATTTTCTCTTCACTGATTTAAGCCATTTTATTATGGTGAGCTCTAGTGTAGCTTTTTTTTTTCTGGCTTCAGACTCACTGAGCTTCTTGGATCTGGGAAGGTATACTTTTCATGGAAGTTAGCAAATTTTTGGCCATTATTTCTTCAAATATTTTTTCTGTCCATGTCCCCCTCTCTCCTTCTGGGACTGTAAGTACATGTATATTCAGTTGTTTAAAGTTGCCTCACAGTTGACTAATTGTCTATTCATTTTTTTTTTCTGATCTTCTCTTGTTTTATTTAGGATAATGTTTATTGTCATGTCTTCAAGTAACTAATCTTTTCCTCTGTGGTGTCTTATCTGCTGTTAAGGCCATTCAAACATATGTATAATCTCATATTTTTTCATCTCTAGAAATTTTATTTGGTTAATATGTACAGGCTTCATTCTGTCTTTTTGAATATATAGAATATATTTATAATAGCTCTTTTAATGATCTTACCTACTGTCTTACCTGTATCATGTTTTGGTCTGTTTTTTAATGATTGGTTTTTCTCTTCAGTATAGGTTATATTCCCCTGCTTTGTATGCCTAGTATTTTTTTATTATTATTGAATGCCAATTACTAGAAATTTTACATTGTTGCATGCTGAATATTTTGTATTTTTAAAGATTTTTAAGTTTTGTTTTGGTGTGCTGTTAAGTACTTAAGTCTTATTTTTGTTAGATGGAACAAGAACAGTCTAGCCTAAACTAATTTTGCCCCACTATTGATTCAGTACTCTTTGAGTACTCTTCTGTCCTCGTCAGTATGAGGTTTCTTCAATATGGCTTTAGAAAATATGTGCTATTCCCAGATCAGGGAGAATTCCAATATTTGTCCCACCTGCTCCTTTCCAGTCATTCTTTCCCTAAATTCAGCTAGTTTCCTTATTGCAGTACTGTCTGTCATGCAGTTTTGATGCAAATTACCCAGACTAAGGTCACAGTTCCATGCAAGACTATCATCAAGTCTTACTGACTTACCAGTTGCAAGTTAGGAGATTCCCCAACCCACCTGCATTCTGACAAACTGACTGAAAATTTTAGGGTTTTCCTCGGGTTTTAACATAATTTATAGAACTCATAAAATAGAGGAATGTGCTAGTCTTACAATTATAATTGTATTATAGGAGGCCTCCCTGGTGACCTAGGGGGTTAAGACTCAGTGCTATCACTACTGTGGCCTTAGTTCGATCCCAGCTAGGGAGCTCACCTGCGTGTGGCACAGCAGACCTCTCCTGTCTTCCCCGCTGCAGTGTATTTTAGTAAATCTACCTGTTCTGTGCCCCACTTTGTCTCTGGTTAATCTTCTCACTTCCCTGCACCCCTGGCCTACACCCCAGTTCTTCTGCACAAAAATAAAAAAATATATATAATTGTATTATAAAGGTTACAAGCAGGATGAGACAAATGAGAACCATAGGGTGAGGTCTGGGGGGGATGCTAGAGTTAATTTTCTGTGTCCTGTCCCTCTGGAATCCAATCAGAAAGCTCAACCAAGCTTTAATGTTCAGAGTTTTTATTGGCGTTTTCATACATAGACATGATAGATTGTATAAGCTACATGACTGAATTCAGTCTCTAGCACCCTCTCCTTCCTGAAAGAGGTCAGACTAATAACACCTTGCCCAAAACCCCAACTCAGGACAAAGACCAAACAGATCTTTTTTATCATATAACACTTAAACACTAACAGTTACACTGATCGGTTTTCAGTGGAAGACTCTAAGGAGACTGACAAATCTTGGAAGCGCCCATCTTTGTAGCTCTCTCCTTTCTAGTACCCAGGCTTGCAAATTCTAGCTACTTTAACTTCCCTAAATTCGTAACACTTTCCTCTCAACACAGGGAGCTCACTGAGCCCTATTTGTATTCCCCTTTCTTGCACTGCATCCTAAGAATCCTTTAGGCATGTGCTACCTGCTGTTCAATGTCTGAAAAAACATTGTTTCATCTATTTTCATCTGTCTTTTCCTTTTTCTCTGACTTGGCAATAGTTTTAAATGAAGGCTAGAGATATTTGGGTGTACAGATGAGTTTGCCATTTATTGACCCAGAATTTTTATGTAAATTGTTTTAAGTTCAAATTGGCAATTTCAGGTAAAGATCTGTGCTATAATCTTTATTGTTTTTTGGCAAAACAGTAGATTTTAAATTCTGACCAAACTCATCAACTTTAGAGTACAGACATGATCAAAGCATATTTTTAAATATACTTGAATTGAAACAGTAGTAATAGTCATGAACTAAGTTTTTGTATACATGAGCTAAGTAAATGTATACTTTTATTTTTTTTTTTTTAGTACAACACCTCAGGTATTGAGCCCCACTATCACATCTCCCCCAAATGCACTGCCTCGAAGAAGTTCACGACTTTTTACTAGTGACAGCTCTACAACCAAGGTAATTTCAAGATTTCTATATATCACATTTACTTAAGTCTTCCCTTTTTAAAATTTGGTTCATCAGTGGCTCCGTTTATAATAAATTAAGAAACTATTTAAATTATTTTTAATTTGGAAGGCCGTCTGTAACACTTGTAAATTTTCTTGGTCCTTCAATAAATATTACATAACATTGTTGAAATGACAAAATTACTGTGATGAAGAGCAGATCATTGAGTTTGGGATAAGGGTAGGAAGAAGGATGTGCCTATTAAAGTATAGAACAAGGAAATTTCTTTGTGAAGTGGTCAAACAGACCTGTGTACTTAGAGTTGTGATTGATGACAGAAATGTGCACTTCTGATAAAATTTCAAAGAACCTATACACACCACAAACAAAAGGGGGGACAGAATTCAACTTAAAAAGATTCAGTAAAGGGCCTCCCCGGTGGCGCAGCGGTTGAGTGCTGGGTTGCGAAGCTGCCCGCAGCCTCTGCAGCACTGGTTCGATCCCTGGGCACTGGCGAGGGTCCCACATGGCTCACAGACCTCTCCTGCCGCCTACTGCTCCTCTCAGCAGTGTACTTCGGTCCTTCTGCCTGTTCTGCTCCCCACTCTGGCTCTGGTGAATTCTCTCACCCTCCCGCGCTTCTGACTGTACCCAAGTGCTTGTATAAATAAATAAATCTTTTTTAAAAAAAATCAAACATTAAAAAAAAAATTCAGTAAAAACTCATGAAATTCTGGGCCTCCCTGGTGGCACAAGGGGTTAAGCACTGCACTTTGAGGCAATCCACAGCCTCTGCAGCACGAGTTCCATCCCCAGCCTAACAGGAAGCAAACCACATGGCCGAAGCAGGTCTCTCCTGCCTCGCACGCTGCTTCCCTCAGCAATGTGCTTTAGTCAGTCTGCCTGTTCTGTTCCCTGCTCTGTCTCTGGTGAATCCTCTCACCCCCTGTACTTCTGTCCTGTACCCCAGCTGTTGTATGCATAAATAAATAAATCTTAAAAAAAAAAAAGCTCATGAAAGTCAAATAAGATCCATTTTCCTGGATTTGGTATTGTACCATGGTTATATCAGATGTTATCATTGGGGAAAGAGTAAGTGGAAATTTTCTGTTTTCTTTGAACTTTTTTTGCACAGAGAATCTCATTATGCCTTTGGTAAATTTTCTTGGTCCATAGGCAAATAGTATGGACAATCTTTACCGTTGACATGTATAAGTTAACAATTTTATGACATCACTTACCGTGCTCTGAGACCATTGGCTAGTATCACATCCAATTATTGTATTTTTTTAATAAAATAAATGAAAATGGTATACTTTCAGAAAAAAGCAATACCTGATTTCCCTTAATCAACAGTTAATACAATTTATTTTCAGAGTTGTTGCATTTAAATTAAATGACTTTAAAGACTTTTGTTTTATAAATTTCTGAGAAAAATACAGCCCCATCAAGGCTATATATTTGTATCTAATACTTAAGAAAGGGTTGGGAGTAGTCTAAAATGCATGAGTTTAAGTGTGGGATTTTTTTGTTTACAGGAAAATAGCAAAAAGTTAAAAATGAAGTTTCCACCTAAAATTCCAAACAGAAAAACAAAAAGCAAAACAAATAAAGGAGGAATAACTCAACCCAACATAAATGATAGCCTGGAAATTACAAAATTGGACTCTTCCATCATTTCAGAAGGGAAAATCTCCACAATTACACCTCAGATCCAGGCATTTAATCTGCAGAAAGCAGCAGCAGGTCTGTTGTAAATGCATAATATCTTTTATATAAGGGCATTTCTTGGAATTTTATTTTATTCACTTATTTTAAATAGATGTCTTTTTTAAGTGCCTTTCATTCCGTTACTAAAAAGAAAAAAAGAATGCCTTTCCTTTTTTTCTAGATAGGTGTTGGAATATTTAATGAATTATTTTGTAATTAGCCTTTCTATAAAACCAAACTGTTTTATTCTGTTTTCTTCTTTGTTTACTATATTGTTTTCTCCTAGAAGGTTTGATGAGCCTTCTTCGTGAAATGGGGAAAGGTTATTTAGCTTTGTGTTCATACAACTGCAAAGAAGCTATAAATATCTTGAGCCACCTACCTTCTCACCACTACAATACTGGTTGGGTACTGTGCCAAATTGGAAGGGCCTATTTTGAACTTTCAGAGTATATGCAAGTAAGTATTAATAAACAGCTATAAATTACTTTCTAGTGATAATTTAAATTTAATTGAAATATCTATGCTTAACAGGACTGAATCTAAAAGGTCAATATTATGCAATGTCTTTATGTTTATTTTCTTAATATTTGTATTTGTAATACAATTCTTTGTTGTGTTAAGGGGTACATTTAAAATCACTGAGATTACTTAAGAGAGGATGTAGTGAACCCAAGTCATCCATGCATTCTTATATGGAACTTTTATACCCTATTCATTTGGATCCAAAAATATACTATTGTCATATAATTGGTATTTATAATAAAAATTCTTTCTCCTATACTCAAAGTCCTTACTGGGGTAAAATCTTGACATTTAATATGGTTTATAAATTTGAAGAGCATTATGAATATAGTTGAATGTAACAATGCAATGTCTTTATCATTAAGGCTTTTATCCTTTTAATTATAATTATATTCATTGGTTAAGTTGTCTGTTTCTATCAGAAAAGGAAAAGATTAGCTGAAAGCTAAAGAAAATTCTAATTTCCAATTTAAATTTCCTCTCCAGTTCTCCTTCCAAAGCATTTTCCCTCCTTCCCTCAAACTTTGAAAAAGAAAAATAACCTTTAAGAAATCCACATATTAATAAATTACTCTATATAAATAATTTAAAGTTGATAATAAGGTTACTTGCCCTGTTTACTTTCAGTTCATTTATTCAACATATATATTTGAGTGCATGTCGCATCTTTGATTCTCTTCTAGACTAATACAGCTAGACAGATTTTTCTTGCTTGCCTTTATAAAGTTTATATATAACTCAATATATATGAAAAGAGACTATAAATAAAAAGACTAAGCCAAGAGACTATATATAAAAAGACTAAGCCAATAAATGTATAATAAGGATAGACAGCAATAAGTTGCATGAAGAAAAAATAAGGCATGGCAAGGACATTGAGGCACAGTGAAGTATGGCACTATTGTTTACAAAGCATGCTTAGAGAAAGACTTCACCCCTTTGTAAGGCATGATATGATCTTTCAGGTAGAAAATAAATTGTAGAAGGTACTGGATCATATAACTTTGTATATTAAAGAACAAAGAGTTGTAGACAGAACACTTGCTCATTGCTCAAAAATCTATTTGGATTATGGTCCTTTATTGGTACACAGACAAGGTGTGTCTTTGGCAAGCTCTTTACAAAATTAATTCTGAAACCCTTTGTTTCAGCTTAATCTTGTGGTTTTAGTTTCCCCATTTTTCTTTTTATCTGTGCCTCGATGTCTTTTCAAAGGAAGCAATAGATTTCTAAAATCCTCAAGCTAAAAGATTTCTAAAACCTGTATTCAGCTAATGATTATTGTCTGTCTCCTCATTTTTAAAAATTTCAGTAAAGTTACAAATCATCACGTTAATCCTAGATATATGGGCATTTCTTGGAATTTTTTTCCTAGTTTTATAAATTCTATTTTCTTATTTTCTCCTGTCTTCATTAATAACAGTCCAGATGTTCCTTATATTAAACTAAACATGACTCTCAGAATTTTGAACTTCTTAAATTGATAAACTGGAAAACTAATTGCTTTTAAATAACTCAAAACTTTAAACTTCAGGAAGAGAGAAGTCTAATTCTGGGAACTGTGAGTATGGTGAGGGAAAAAATTGACCTGATATCTGAGGAAGGGACATGAACTCAAGAGTGCTGCAAAGAAAAAGTTACAAGACAGGGACTGCAGTCCTGCCTGCCCTGGACAATGCTGATGGTTGTGCTCAGTGCTCAGATGCTACAGGGCTGGCTGCCAACTGAAACCTAAAGTTTTAATTAAAGCCAATGCAAAAATGGGTTTTAAGATTGTATCTTTGTATAGATTTCTCTTCTTTTTGATGGAAATTTAAGTTTTCTTTTCAGAGTTCATGTTTTTGCCACAGCTCGTGTGTAAAAATTAGGCTTTTTGAATATAATTACATCAATATTGACTTGCCATGGATAGTTGCTCAATTTGGCCTCGTGTTAATGTTAATTCACATAAAAACTATTAAACAGTACAGCATTAAGGTCCTGTGAGAACAGTGCCCAGTGTTCTCCTTGTGTATATGTAAATTGCATCAACTTGTTTTCCCCTTACTAGTTTTTGTATTTCAGGCTGAAAGGATATTTTCAGAGGTTAGAAGGATTGAGAATTACAGAGTTGAGGGCATGGAGATCTACTCTACAACACTTTGGCATCTTCAAAAAGATGTTGCTCTTTCAGTTCTTTCAAAAGACTTAACAGACATGGATAAAAATTCACCAGAGGTATGTTAACCAAAATACTTCACTTGTGTAATCATGTTTTGATCTCCTTTACCAAATGAAGATAACCAAATAATTTGAACACCATTTGCTATCACACACATTTATTTTTCCATTTTTTATAACAGGAACTCAGAACAGAAAGTCCTGAAATACATTATATAGATGTGCCAAAAGAAAAAAATCACGAAACAGATATTTCACTTGGGATTAATCAAGATTTGGTTATGTTGAAATTGCCATTATCATACAATTAGATTTCATTAAGCAGAAATTACACAGATTGGGGGAAAAAGATTAAATTAAAATAACAATTTTAATTGTCATTTTAAGACATAGGCACAATTCATTTACATGCTTCCACCCCATAAGAATTGTACTTTGGGCCTCCCTGGTGGCGCAAGAGGTTAAGTCAGCACTATGGAGCTATAGGCAGCCACTGCAGCATGAGTTCAATCCCCGGCTAGGGAGCTGACCCACATGGTGCAGCATACCTCTCCTCTCTCGCCTGCTGCTCCCTTCAGCAGTGCTTTCAGTCAATCTGCCTATTCTGCTCCCCACTCTGTCTCTGGGGAATCCACTCACCCCAGCACCTCTGGCCTTCACCCCAGCTCTTGTATATATAAATAAATCTTTATTTAAAAAAAGAATTGTATTTCAACACATCTCAAGACTATTTAGTAGTACTTCATAACATAGTTAAATTTAGGATTGAAAACAGCTAATTCTCATTATTCTCAGTTAACGTTCTGTAGTCTCCGTGATCATTGAATTAGCAAGCACTGAACCATTGTTCTTATATGAAATACACACATACATACCCCTCACACAGATTATAACCTGTAGATCCTATTTTCTGAGTTTTACAAAAGACAAATGAGATTCTTGCTTGAGGCTGCATTACCAGTGGTTGCCGAGTTGGGATTGAAACTGTCCAGTGGACCCTAGAGCCAGAGCTTCTTGCACTACAGTCCACAGGCCCCTACAGTCCCAATCCCCTGGTCATTTCTTTTTTTTTTTTTTTTTTTAAGGATTTATTTATTTATTTGTTTGTTTATTTATTTATTTATACAAGCACTGGGTACAGTCAGAAGTGTGGGAGGGTGAGAGAATTCACCAGAGCCAGAGCGGGGAGCAGAGCAGGCAGAGGGACCGAAGTACACTGCTGAGGGGAGCAGCAGGCGGCAGGAGAGGTCTACGCGCCATGTGGGACCCTCCTCCAGTGGCCGGGGAGCAGCCGGGGATTGAACTGGCGCTGCAGAGACTTCGCAACCCAGCGCTCAACCGCTGCGCCACCAGGGAGGCCCTCCCCTGGTCATTTCTATGTGGAACAGAAACAAGAAGCAAGAGAGTAGCCTTTGTTCAACCTCAACGGAGAATGTACCAGGAGGGCAGCTCATATGTTATGTCTGCTAGTGACCACAAGTATTGATTTGGGTTGTACAAGTAGACGAATTCACAAATATGGAAATCAGTGAATAATGAGGATGAACTATATCTATAAAAACTTCAGTTTTTGTCTTTCTGTATTGAGATATGAGTCTCGATTATAATCATAGATCTGGTTTTGTTAGAAAATTTTTTAATTTTACATTTGGTTTTTGTTTCCATTTTTTTAAGGCCTGGTGTGCTGCAGGGAACTGTTTCAGTTTGCAACGGGAACATGATATTGCAATTAAATTCTTCCAGAGAGCTATCCAGGTTGATCCAAATTATGCTTATGCCTATACTCTACTAGGACATGAGTTTGTGTTAACTGAAGAATTAGACAAAGCATTAGCTTGTTTTAGAAATGCTATCAGAGTCAATCCTAGACATTATAATGCCTGGTAAGTGCTAATGTCCTATTGATGGGACTGATAATCATTAATTTTTTCTTGTTAGACTCTCTCTATTGTCATGAATTTTGTTACTTAAGAATGGTAATTCTGGTTGGTAAATTCTAACTAAAATGTTTTCTATGTGAAATTTATACCTTTATGAACTCTTTAATTAATGATAATAGAATACAAGATCCTCATATTCAAAAGTTTCAGCCTTTTCTCAAACTTTCACAAATCTTCCTGATTTGTTACTTTTTCTTAGAACACTAAATTGATGAATGGTGATTAGGCAGGAAATTGAAAAATAAAACTTGAAAATGATCTGCTAGTTGTTGCTGTTTGGCAGAGTTCTAGTTTATTAAGTGCTAGTTTGTTAAGCCATTAAGAACCCAGTGTTCCAATTTATTAAGTAATTTCTCTTTTACTTTTTTGTATTTGTGTAGTTCTATTACTGTGGGCAAGTTATTTGCCCTCTATCAGCCTGAAATTATTTAGCGTCTCTAAATTTCCTTATTTGAATGTGAATAACAATGCCTATATACTTTATTCCTCAGGATTAAATGAGCTAATTCTCATAAAGAATTTAGCAAAGTACTTGACACACACATAACAACCACTCAGTAAAAACTTGGCTATTAAATCTAGATTGTAGTCATAGATTTCAGGTTGTAGTTTCTTTTTCTCCATTGTCATAATTTAATTTATTATTACTTGATCTGATTTATTGGCTTTACTAATAAAAGTAACTTGTTTAAAACACTCTGATGGTTTTTATCATGACTAATAGTTTTTGCCTCACTAAAGATCACCAGTAATTTTCTACTGATTTATTAAAACGCCTGATTCCATACGTATTCTTTTTTAGATGAACAAAATTAGTAACAAAAGTTCATGTCTCTAAAATTATGCTGGATTTTATAATTTCAGGTATGGTTTAGGAATGATTTATTACAAGCAAGAAAAATTCAGCCTTGCAGAAATGCATTTCCAGAAAGCACTTGATATCAACCCTCAAAGTTCAGTCTTACTTTGCCACATTGGAGTAGTAAGTAGATTCTAAACATTTTTTAATTAATCTCCCTTTTGAAATGTGTTTGTTACTGACTTAATTGCTATCATGAAACTGTGTTTTTGTTATTCTTGAAATAGTATCCTGGAATCTTTTACAACCAAAAATATCACTTTTTTGCTTGGCATAAAGAAAAATCACTGAATTTTCCTCATTCCTTGGACAAGTCACTTAATTTCTCTTATCTTTTATTAGTGACAAATAATTACAGTAATTGGTAGTAATTACTATGTTGCCTACCTTATTTTTACCAATGTTAAAGATCAGTGATTTTCAAATATGTAAAACAGAAGAATTTTTCATATAAATTACTAAAATAGGTAGCATTGTAGCTATTCTGAGTGAAATAGGCTTGGTAAGGTAGAGCCATATTCTCATGGGGTTCTTTGAACACAGTTTTGAATGGCCATATCTGTTGAAATGAGAGTATTATCTAATAAACTTAAATAGTACAGATTGTCTTGTGAACAGAAAACCAACTTTTGTCTTGTCTTTTAAACTTAAAGGTAACCAAATATCTTCTCTAAAGATAGAATGTTGATTGTCATTATGAGCACACACAAGGACCTGATCCCAGAGCAGGTTATTTAATATTTATGGACTTCACTATTCTCATCTTTAAAGAACTTGAACTAGAATTGGAAGCAATTTTTCAAAGATACTCTATTAATAGTTTGGTAATCAGTTACTAGGTCCACTTAACCCATTGGGCAATCAAGTTAGATTACACAAATCTATACCTCTAGTGGTTTTATTACTTTTATATTGGTTTTGAGTCACATTATTTGGTTCTCATCTTTTTAAGTATCAAATGGAAACATTAATAAAATCTTTTTTTCTTACAGGTTCAGCATGCACTGAAGAAATCTGAGAAGGCTTTGGATACCCTAAACAAAGCCATTGTTATTGACCCCAAGAACCCTCTATGCAAATTTCACAGAGCCTCAGTTTTATTTGCAAATGAAAAATATAAGGTAAGGTAATGGTCTTCAGCATTTTATTAAATTTAGTACCCTTTTAAAAAATAAAGTAAAAGTTATTTATGCTTTGGGCCTCCCCGGTGGCGCAGCGGTTGAGCGCTGGGTTGCGAGGCTGCCCGCGGCCTCTGCAGCGCTGGTTCGATCCCCGGCTGCTCCCTGGCCACAAGAGGAGGGTCCCACATGGCGCGCAGACCTCTCCTGCCGCCCGCTGCTCCCCTCAGCAGTGTACTTTGGTCTTTCTGCCTGCTCTGCTCCCTGCTCTGGCTCTGGTGAATTCTCTCACCCTCCCGCGCTTCTGACTGTACCCAGTGCATGTATAAACAAAACAAACAAACTAATAAATAAATAAAACATACCTCTATTAAAAAAAAATTTAAAAAAAAGGTTATTTATGCTTTAATTTTTATCTGAGTTCGTTTTCCCCTGTTTCAGCAGCTATTAATTTCATGCTCTCTTATTATTTTCTTTCATCATGAATGCTCTTAGAAAGGATGAGCTATTCAGAAATATGTGGTTATCCCTTATAAAGATGTAGAAAGGCAGTTTTTCTATCAGAATTACCTTAAAGGCCAGACCTAAGCCATCCTTTTGTGACCAAATATTTATTAGTTACATTATATGCCAGATACTGTTAGGAATATAGTGATGAGCAAAGCAACCACATATCTTGCCTTTGAAGAGTTTACCACTACTGTCCCTCTAGAGAGAAAACAGACATAAACTGAATAATCACAGTAATAATACATATTGAGTACATAAAGGGAAAATATGAGCGCTTATAATAAGGAAACTAGGACTAGTCTGATGTGTTTCTTTCTTAACTTCTCAATCTATTTTGCAAATTATGCAACTGTAGCCTGAAAAAATATTGAGAAAAGAAGATAAACTGAGAAAGAGAAAAGAGGCAATAAAATAACATGGGACTTTTGTTACCCTTTACTCAGTCATAAACAATCTAAAGTTTTCATTTAAAGATCAGGCTATTTTTCTTTTTTTTTTTTTTTTTTTTTTTTTTAAGATTTATTTATTTATGCATGCAAGAGCTGGGGCACAGGCCCTGAGGTGCAGGCAGGATGGGGAGGAGGGGTGGGGTGGGTTGAAAGGACTCACCAGAGACAGAGTGGGGAACAGAACAGGCAAACTGAAATACTCTGCTGAGGGGAGCAGCGGGCGAGACAGGAGAGGTCTGCTGCACCATGTGGGTTGCCCCCTGGTTGGCTGGGGGTCGAACTCTTGCAGCAGAGGCTACGGATTGCTTCATAGTACGGTGCTTTAACCCCTTGTGCCACCAGGGAGGCCCGGTCAGGCTATTTTTCAAAATAATTCAGGCTCTTGCTAAAAAGAGTAAAAGACTTTTAAAAAGAGCACAGAAAAACTTGGACTAAATAATCCACTTTAAATAGAATATTTCCCTAGAAAGCTGTCCTTCTAGTATATATTGAAAATTGCTGACATTAAAAGTATAAAACCAGTAATAAACTTTCCAAGACTAATAAAGATAAATAAAGGAATTACATGTGTAATTTATTGTCTGTCATTCTCTCATTCTCTAGTCCTACAGTTTTGACCTTTTAAAAAAGCTGCTTTCAAATCTAAAACTTCTAACTTCCTCTTTTGAGATACTGTAATTGTAATTCAACTTTTTTTTTCATGTTTTGACTTCATTGTACTTCTTTAGATATATGGTCAGGTTCTACAATTAAAGGACTTGTATTCAATTTTATTATTCTTAAAGCTGTTTTAATGCCAACACACCCACCAGATATGCTGTATAAATCAGCTTGTACCTTACTTCAAGAAGCCAAAATTCTAATCTGACCCACTGTCCAGGCTGCAATGATTATAGCCATTTTGAATATCAGTGTAGGACTTGACTAAGCTATAAGGCCTGTTTTGATGCATGGATTAGAAATAGGCAGACTATATAAAAAGGGTGTAAGGAAAAGTTACTGAGTGCTTCTAAAATGTCTTAGCTCCAAAAGGAAAACAAATAGTGTTAGAGTGCCAAGTCAACCTCTCTGTGGTGGAACATTTTTATATAATGTGTTGTATTGATATCTAATCATGAAGTCTTAATCTTCTAATACGAAAAATGAGAACTTGACTGTTACATTGGATACTATCTTTGATTATCGGGTGGGAAGAGGCATGATAGATGCATGAAATTTTGGTAATAATTATAATGTTCAGTGATAGAAAACACATAACTATTCTGAACTATGTGTGATATGGAATGAAAAAGGATTTAAGTGTATCTTCCTGACTAAGGTCTCTTTAAAGCATCTCAAAGTATTATTTGGGATCTTAATGAGGGTTGCTGAAAGTCCTTTCAAGAAGTCTACAAGGTCAAGCTATTTTCATAATGTTTAGGTGTTAATTTGCCTTTGACTCTCATTCTCACACAAATGTAAAATGGATTTTTCAAAAGCTACATGAAATGCTGTCATAACAGACTAAATGCAGAAGCAGTAAAAAGAACTCAGCTGTCTTCAGTTAACCATTTATTTTCAAAATTGTCAAACAGTGCCATTCCTCTCACTGACTTTTCATTAATTATAAAGTAGTTATTTTTCACTTAAAAACATTATGTTAGGGCCTCCCCGGTGGCGCAGCGGTTGAGCGCTGGGTTGCGAAGCTGCCTGCAGCCTCAGCAGCCGGTTCGATCCCCGGCTGCTCCCCGGCCACCGGAGGAGGGTCCCACATGGCGGCAGACCTCTCCTGCCGCCCGCTGCTCCCCTCAGCCGTGTACTTCGGTCCCTCTGCCTGCTCTGCTCCCCGCTCTGGCTCTGGTGAATTCTCTCACCCTCCCACGCTTCTGACTGTACCCAGTGCATGTATAAACCAAAACAAAACAAAACAAATAATAAATAAATAAGAAAAAAAAAAAAAAAACATTATGTTAACATAAAATAGACACTGTTAACTTTTAAATTAATACCTGATTTTTTAACCTTTTTCAAGTTTTAATTTCTAGTGTCTAACTATAAATAATTATAAATCACATTATCAAAAACTCTTTGGGATCATCAATAAACTTTAAGAGTGTAGAGAGGTCCACAGGTCCAAATGTCTGATAACTGCTGCTTTAAACTATTAAAGTCAATCTCGAGTCTCTTCATTGTGTTACAGGCCTTGTCAATCTTTATTATTAATGTTTGATAGGTGTAACGCAGTGGTTTTAAATAACTAATATCCATGACCACAGAACTTTGATTTTGATGTTCTGTTGCATGTATATTTTACAATATTCAGCACTGTGCAGGGGAAAAGGAACACTCTACCCTTAGAATTATTGCGTAATAAATCTTCCATTTCCTGACACACAGATGTGATTCAAAGTCTGGTAATTCCTTTGAGTTTCTCTTGGGTTGCCAGCAGTTAAGAAGAGGATGAAGTGTTAAGGATGCACCAGAGCCCCCACATTCTTGCCCCCTACCCCAAAAATAACATTCTAGACAGACTGCCTATGAAAATACATGTATGTGCATTTGTGTGGGGGCTGCCGTCACTTTTTTTTTCATTTCTCCTTTTAATATAGAAATTTTCACATATCTCTATAGTTGGTAGTATGATAACCCCTGTGAATAGTATGATAACCCCAGCTACTTTCCATAAAAAGATTTTAGATAATGCCAATAAAAAACATGCAAAAGGTGAGAAATTACGTTTTACTTCAGGTTAAGATAGAAAATGTATTAAACTTTTGGAACTGTGAAATAGGGCTAGTTCCTTACTCATTATGTATGCCTTTTTAGAGAAATGAGACTAGTTTTATCCCAATGAAGAAAGACAAAAATTCCCTTATTAAAGTTACCTAAATTCCATCATCCTGATACTTTTTATTAACCAACTATCTTTGATCAC
Source organism: Talpa occidentalis (assembly GCF_014898055.3). Classification (NCBI taxonomy): domain Eukaryota; kingdom Metazoa; phylum Chordata; class Mammalia; order Eulipotyphla; family Talpidae; genus Talpa; species Talpa occidentalis. The sequence continues at coordinate 123,463,202 of NW_023605083.1, read as the reverse complement.
TACTCTTTATGTATTTATTTTTTGTATGTTATGTTTTTTCTTTTCATGAAAGTAGTTTTCTTGTTATAAAAAATTTTAAATAATATAAAGCATACAAAACAAAAAGTTTAATGTGCTTAAGTTTGTCCTCTAGGGTGGAGATCTATTAATGGCCCAGAGCATACTTCTCCAACTCTATTTCTCATTATTTGTGCATTTTTTCTTACAAAGTAGGCTTATATATGGTAAGCAGAATAATGGCCCCTCACATGCTCTAATTCTTGGTACCTGTGAACATGTTACCTTATATGGCAAGAGACTTTGTAGATGTGATTAAGGATATGGACCTTGAGATGGGGACAGTATCTTGGATTATGCAGGTGGACCAGATCTAATCACATAGCTGTAGTCAGAACCAGCATGAGAAGGATTCAACCTGAATTGGTGCCTTTGAAGATGGAGGAAGGGAGGTTGAAGAATGTGAGGAGCCTTAGGTGCCAAGAAAAGCAAGGAACCAGAATCCCTCCAGAAAGGAAGGCAGCCATGTCAACACCTTGATTTTAACCAAATGAGACTCGTGTGAGACTTCTATATAGGACCCATAGAATTGTAAAGTAATAAATTTGTGTTATATTAAGCCATCAGATTTGTGGTACTTTGTTATGGCAACAACAGGAAACTAATACAGTATCTCATCCTGTCCTACAACTTCCCTTTCTCACTAATATTCCTGTGAATAGTATCCTGGTATTTCTCTTTTTCTTAACCTGGATTTTGTTTTACTACAACAAGATATAAAACAAAGTAAAAAGCAGATAAACTTTGTAGACATTAAAGGGAAATAAAGTATCATATCCATAATGTTAGAAAATTTTAAAAGTAAAAAAGCTACCAAGTGAAAACTCTCACTCCTGCCCCCGCCCTTCCTCTCTTTTATCCCCAAAGTTAAACCATTCTTGTGTAGGGGATACATGTAACAGTTTCTGATAGAAAAAAAAAATTGTACATATGCATCTCACTTTTGCTTTTTAAAAATTTTAACCTAACAATTGAGCACCTAAGATCTAATATTTCATAGAAGATGGGCCATAGTGTATTTAGCTAGGCTGCAATTAGATAGCTTAATTACTTCGAATAATAATGTTGAGTTAAACTTTCATATAATGATTTAGTGAACTTTTTTGAGGATATCCCTAGTACAAATTCTTAGCAGCAAGATTTCCAAATCAATGGTTGCATGCAGTTTTTTAACTCAATAGATACACTAGATTGTCCTAACAAACAACAATTTATACTTCCACCCTCATTGATGACAATGACTGTTTCCCCTCGCTCATGGTGACTTAGGTAATATTAAACAATTTTCACTTTTTTTCCATTTGCGGGGACAGTATCTCATTTGGGAAGCTAATTTTATTTTTAATCATATCTATTCTTTAAATTCAAATCTAATTCTGTTACCTTTCCTCTCAATCTCCCTAAGCCTATACCAGTTATCAAAGGATTACTAGGTCAATTTATTTTTTTTTAATGATTTATTTATTTGTACATACAAGAACTGGGGTATGGACCAGAGGTGCAGGGGGGTGAAAGGATTCACCAGAGAGAATGGGGAACAGAACAGGCGGATCTACAGAAATACACTGCTGAGGGGAGCAGTGAGTGAGGCAGGAGAGGTCTGCTGCACAATGTGAGTTGCCCCCTGGCCGGCAGGGGATTGAACTCATGTTGCAGTGGCTGGCAATAGCTTGATAGCTCTGTCTTTAACCCCTGTGCCACCAGGAAGGTCCTACTAGGTCCATTGAGAGGGTTAAATGTTAAGCTATTCATCATCAGTTAAAATGGCAGGAAGGTATGCAAAGCTTATTGTTTACATGAAAGAGATTGTTTTGTTCTGGAATTTAATTTTCAAATTAAACTTCATTCCATATACAGTGTAATGGAGTATTGTTTTAAACAGTGACAGAAGCAAAGGTTGTCACTAGCTGCTTATTTCACAAAAAAGAGGTGCGTGTGTATGTGTGTGTCAACTTTTAATGTATTATGGTGAATCCCTGCCATTTCTTAGTTTCTGTTGTCGTAAGTACTTTTCATGCATTTTAGTTTTATAACAATAAGAATTAATGCAATAAGGAAGTATTAGGATCTAGTAAGCTTTAGTGATGATGATTTGGGAAAGCAAAATCCGTCAAAATTTTCTTTTTTCTTTGCTCTTTTCAGTCTGCTTTGCAAGAACTTGAAGAATTGAAACAAATTGTTCCCAAAGAATCCCTTGTTTACTTCTTAATAGGAAAGGTAAAGATTGGGCCCCTACTCTTAAACTGTGACTTTCATAACAAATAGTAACTTTTGGGAATAATTATAATACTTGTGTTGGGCAAATTTATCCAGCACTTTGAACCAAGTATTCTAAGAATACAGAATGGATTTTGACATTTAAAATCATGTTTATCCTTAATGATGGAGCAAGAGCATCATCCTCCTCCCCTCCCCCAGCTGTATGGTTTTGTAAGTATATTAACACTTACAGCTATTGATCATTAATAAACTATAATTGAAATTGGCTTTCAGTTATCAAGAAGATACTTACTCAGAAGAAGACTGTCTTAATTAGAAGACATTACTTCCAAGTATTTCAAAACCAAACTATAATTAGGACTTTGCAGACAGGACCTCCAAGTGCTAATTGATTTTGTCATCTAGGAATGTTGATCAAGTGTTGAGAGTTGGTATAACTCCATTTAAAGTCAGTGTAAATCGGTGTTAACAAACAACATATAGTCCAATTCTTTACATTGTCATTTTTCCCAGTTGGAGTGAGATTGATTGGACTCGCATTACCTGAAAGAATTCTGAGAGGCCAAGAATTCTAAAAATATCTGAGTATATTATAAAAGGAACTCAAAAGCTGGTGTGTCTTCTATAGAATAATAGTTTCCTATGCATCAGAATGGGTTTATAGCACATAAATCAAGAGCCTAATTTAAATTATGTTTTGGATTTTATAGTTGAAGCTCACAACTTAATGAAAAATGTAGTCCTGTTGTTTATTTTTAGGTTTACAAGAAGTTAGGTCAGACGCACCTTGCCCTGATGAATTTCTCTTGGGCGATGGATTTAGATCCTAAAGGAGCCAATAATCAGATTAAAGAGGCAATTGATAAGCGCTACCTTCCAGATGATGAGGAGCCAATAACCCAAGAAGAACAGATCAGTGAGTATCATCATATGAATTAGGTTTGTATGCAGTTACTCAAACCAGAGAGCTAGTAAAGCAACACATCAGAGTAGGTGAGATGGAACAGATGTTTCTTTATGACATAGTAAACACGGAAAAAAATTTTTTGAGTATTCAGAAAACCACCTTTTGCGTAAGGATTTGTGACCTTTTTAATTTTTCTTAACCTGCTATATCCTCTATATCAAATGGGATTTTAGGGGAGTTGAACAGGGTGACATAATAACAAAATGTGCATGTGCAATCAGGTAATTAATCTCAGTTCTTTCTGAACCTAGTTTACTGTGTGACTTTGGCAAATCCTTTGCTGACTTTTACTTGGGCCTCAGTTTATATTGAATGTGTAACTAATGCCTGCCTTTTCTGCTTCATAGGAATGTAGTGGAGGGGGGAAAGATGATAGATGTGAAGTTATGTTGTAAAATAATGACAAATCTGTGGTAGTAGCTATTCAAACTGTATAACTTTGGAAAATGCAAAATCCAAATACACGTCTAATATATATAAATTTAAGGGTTAGGAAAAGCTGAGGGAATAAGAGAGCTTAAGGCCTTAAATTCTCTATCCCTAAGTTGATTATATATCTGAAATACCTAGTGAGAACCAAGACTTAATGTATCAGTATTTTGTAATAAGAGAATTAAGAAACTTGTAAATAAAACTAAGAGACTTGTTCCTGAAAACCTGATGAAAGACTTTAATTAAAATTATAATCTCGGGCCTCCCTGGTGGTGCAGCGGTTGAGCGCTGGGTTGCGAAGCTGCCCGCAGCCTCAGCGGCGCCGGTTCGATCCCCGACTGCTCCCCAGCCACCGGAGGAGGGTCCCACATGGCGCGCAGACCTCTCCTGCCGCCCGCTGCTCCCCTCAGCAGTGTACTTCGGTCCTTCTGCCTGCTCTGCTCCCCGCTCTGGCTCTGGTGAATTCTCTCACCCTCCCGCGCTTCTGACTGTACCCAGTGCATGTACAAACAAACAAATAAATAAATAAATATACATGCCTCTTTAAAAAATAAATAAATAAATAAATAAAGCAACACAAATTTATAAAAAAAATTATAATCTCAATAATTAATCTCTTTAATTAAAATTATAATTATAATCTCAATAATCCTTTTTAAACTAAAGGTTATATTCTATATTTCTGTGGACTAGCCAGGACTGTCCTCAAAGTGGAGTCAAGGATTGGAGGAAATCTCAGTCTCCTTTGAATGTCTCAGAAAACTAGTTCTGATTCCTAGGATAGGAATAAGGAATTCATAAGAAGTAGTTTCAGTAGTTAAAACTCTTAAAGATGAAGTAAACTAATCTCAGTCATGTAAAATAATGAGTAAACTAATCTCAGTCACGTAAAATAGGGAACATGAATTATATTTTATTAAAGGATATCAGAATCTTTAAGGGGCTTTATTTAAGGTCTCATCTCCTTGTTTTCATGAACCAACAATAAATATTTGTCAGCTACCTTACTGTAGACATTTTTTTTTTTTTTTTAAGTGGGAACAGATGAATCCCAGGAGAGCAGCATGACAGATGCAGATGACACACAACTTCATGCAGCTGAAAGTGATGAATTTTAACTTCTGGAAATCAGACTTTTGCAACTGGATGTGTGACTAGTGCTGACATATTTCTTGTCCCTCCATATACTGAGTCTTCACTCTTGAGCCAGCAGTGTCATCATCCATCACTTATACCATGAGTGTGCCACTTTCATTGGACCCTGACTGTATACAGAATGAAAGGCAGTGCAATATTTAGCTGCTAACAAGACTGGCTCTTTCACCAGTATGAATGACAATGTAGGGGGTGGGGTGGGGAACTTTTCTTTTTTTTTTTTTTTCTTTTAATCTCTCTTTGTTGGAAAACTATCATGGAAGGAAGAGTTATGTTTTATCTTGAAGGAACCATTAGATATGGAAAATAGTGATGAACCCGAATGTCTTGGTCATTTTTCCAAAAATTTGTTTTTATTTGTTTCTGTTCCTGATAACAGAGTGACTGACCTTCATTTCTAGGTTCTTCAAGGATGGTGTTAGCAAGTGCCAGATGGAACAATAAAAAAGACATTGCCTATACAAAGTAACTTGATTGCCAAGGAATGTAAATTACCTTAAACTTGCAGTGTCTCCCATAAACAAACATGTTGGGCATATTGGGACTTGTTTGTAGGAATCAAATATCCCTCCATACAGTGTACACTTACTCTTGGCAAGAATGCTTTAATGTCTAACCAAGAATTTTAATTTATTCATCCTGCTTCAAAGTGTTGATCATTGTTGTCTTGGTATTGCAAACTTTAAAGTTGGTCCTTTCCATATTGCCTCTTCTCTTTGAGCTCTGTGGGATCGCCTGTAACATTCAGAGATAATGGAGTGGCTTACCCACTGAAAAGCCAAAACAAGGCCCTTGATAACCTTATAAGTTCACCATAAGAATCAAAATGAGCACACTAAAGCGGAAAGACTTCAAGAGATCATGACAGTGAAAGCCTTAATATAATCGGAAATGTACCATTACCTTGAATCTATGTTTGTTCAAGACAGTATCACTTTGACTTTTCTAAGTGTTTAAAGCAGGATGCAAGAATGTGTGGTTACCTTTGATTGAAGTCATTTCCATTCTTTTTAGCTCTCTGCTTCAAATCTTTTTCAATAGTCTGAGTCCCCAAAGCATTTACTTGAGAGTGATTGGGTTTAGGATATTGGAAGTTTTAGATACAAAAAAAAAAAAAAAAAGCGTTCTTATGAAGGAGATGAGCTCTCTCCTGAGTTTGTCATGATGTAGGTTGGAATCTTTGGGGAATGGCCACAATTTTAAGATCTAATTATGCATAATAAAATGGGAATTATTGGAATTTCACATAACAGATTTCAAGTCTTAAATTGTGTATCTCCTTTATTGTAATGTATTGAAATTTTTAGAGAAACTTTAGTTGTTAAAATTTTATTAAGTGCCAATGTCATAATATAACGAATTATAGTTTCTTACGAATGACAGGCCTATAGTTATTATTTTGGGTTATTTGATGAAGGACATACTTATCTACTGGTTACCTGTATTTATTAGTCAAACCATGAAATTAACGTGGATTACAGAACATGTGAAAAAATTTAAACCCATAGACTCAGTAATTTTCTATCATTTACTACTAATCTGCTCACTTGAACACAGATTAGATACCATTATAAATTAATTCAATTAAGAGTCTCAGAATAGGTATTTGGTGCCAGAGAGGTATTTAACAAAATTTTCCTACCTAAATCTATGTATATGTGCTATCTAAAAAAATAAAAAGGAAAGTTTGGGAGTAAACAAATACTATTAAAAGTTCCCAAAGGCTAGCATTCGGAATCTAGCAAATACTTCATTTTATTATCTACTAGTGTTGTAATATTTAATTTTAGATTATCTTATTTTTTAAATTGGCAAATCATAAGCCAGCTATTATAATAGTATCAACTACAGAGTTTCCTAGAAAACTTCAACCTCAACTCTATATTACAAAGTCTGGTAAAAACTAAGTTCATTGCTGGTGTATAATTCCTTATGTTTTTGTAGTAGGAATTTATGCCCTGTGCCAGAGGTGAGTGTCTTTCTGGTACTGATTTTGTGACACCAAGATAAAAAAGAAAGGATAGTTGTGGAAGGCATACGATGGCAATGACTGACTGAGGGACATTCATCCCAAGCTTGGCCTGATTTCATTTTTCCTTACACTTATTTTCACATTTAGGCATTGAAGCATTGTTTCCCACCCTATAACTGTTCTTTACTTTTTTCCCAGGATTGAAGATCAACCAACCAGAAAAGAACATATATTTGAGTCAAGCAAATGTTTCATTCAAATTTCAGAAGTCACTTTGAAGGGAATTAAAAATACCATGTACTTTGATGTCTTTTTTTTTTTTTTCCCCCGTTAAGCTTTGCACACATACTCATATAGATATTTATACACATACACTTAGGTTCAGAAATTATGTTGTGGCATTGAAATTTCCCCCCTTGGAAATAGTTCTTAACTCTGGGATTTCAGAAGGTTGGAAATATTTTTTCAAGATAACTATGGTACTCAAGATAACAAAAGGTGATCCCCACTTTTTCTGTATTCACTATTTTAAAATTTTATTTTTTTCCAAGAACTGCAAGTAACATTTGAACCATGCTGCTGTTGTACCTTAAACAAAACTCAGTGATAACCAGTATTTAGTCTATTAAAAATGCTCTTTTTGAAGAAAAAAGTTTGGAAGTCTCTGATTAGCCAGAGTATTACTATGGAGCTTCACTGAGAAATATGGTGACCCGTTTTCTTTGTGAAAACCTAGAAAAATGCAAGTGTGGGTGTGATATGTGTGTTCTGTTTGCATTGAAACAATGTAATGTGTCTTCTGTTTGCTTTTCCTGACTTGTTTCAGAAAATGTACAGTCTTGGAGGGAGGGGGCCTTTTCTTTTAACATATTTGCAGTTCATTAAAGGATATGGAAAATCCAAATAAATTACTTTTGAAAGCAATTTATAATCAAGTTGCTAAAACTGAGCTGTGCCGTCTATGTATATACTAAGGCAACAGCAAAATAGTGAAAGATGAGAGTTTTGTGTTCTATAAAAGTCTAGGGCAATGATTCTCTTGCTTTATTTTTACTTACACCTTTGTGTGTGTGTATAAACATTCATTTTTAGTATTATTTGGAATTCAAGATAAATATAACAAAAATGGTAATTTTTATAATGTGTATTTTCTAAACTACAGAAGCCCCTCACCAGCAACTACTACTTTGCTAGTAAACTGCTTATTCTTTAATCATGTATTTTATGAAATACCTTTAAAATGGACAAAAATCTTTTTTGTTCCAATTAGAGTCAATTTTAAAAATCAAGATCTGATAGTAGAACATAAAAACTAAATTTTACTCTAGCTTGATATATTGGAGAATGTGATGGCTAAAAGATTTTGTTCATACTTGAAAAGTAGCAGCAGAGATTTATATGAAGTGAGATGAGCTGGGCAGGTCTGAGGGAACAGCCAAGACTTGATAATCTCTAGAATCTGCCATCCGTTGACAGCTAGATGGGGGTAACTAGTAGAAGTATAGACAGGAAGTATTCTTTGGCTTGTTTAGCACTAATGGTTCAAGAAGGTTCAGTATAGGTTTAATTTTTCTTTGTAAGTGCAAACTTTGCTAACTAGCTGTTTCATGGGGTCTTCCCATGTGTACTGTGTTGCTTTGTGTACAACAATATTTTCAACCCCCAGCCTTCTAGGTAGATAGTCCATTTTACAAAAGAAAAGCCCAAGGCTCAGTTTAAATGATACAGCTGAACCTTTTGGCATTGTATATTCAAAACCTTATATAGAATTTTCAGCTTCCTTTCAATGTTTGAGATTATATCTAACGTTAACTGTCAGGTGTTCCTCTCTAACATTTTGAAATTTTCTATAGTATATAATAGAAATTTGGGTTTCACAGAGGAAATTTGTTATTAATCATAGATTCAAATCTATTACATGCAAAGTCCATCATAGGCTTTGTCTGTACCCACTCTACTCACACTTGAGTGACTAGAACTTGCTGTTAAGAAGAACATTTTAAATCCAATTTTCTTTTACCAGTTTCCCTTATCATGGCATTTTTTGTTCAACATCTTCAAGATAGAATTTTTAATATGGGGCTACAAACTGTCAAGAAAATTCAAGTTATTGAAAGAGCTCCACTAGAGTTTGAATAAGGAAAGAGTAAAGGTGGAAGCCAAGAACAATAAAGCAGACTAAGTTTTCCAATCATTTATTTCTTAAAAGCATGAAACTGTTACCTTTCTTAGCAACGCAAACTTTTTTCTCATCCATACAAAGAAATCAGATCTCTCCTTAGCTCACAAAGGACTAAAGATCAAATGTGTTAATCATCCTGTAAGAGCACTTTATAAATACAGTGATTAATAGAGAGGATATCACATTATGGAAAACTGGGTTGATCCCAAGGCATGTTTCCTGTGAGACAAACTCACTGTAAAACTGTCAACTTCTAATCTACAACATGAATTGTCCTGCAGGCCAAATCAGTTCATTGCTGGTTTCATTTCATTGGAACATGGTCACATCCATTTGTTTACATATTGTCTATGGCTGACTATGCCTAAAGTATATATACTATGCCCATAGTATAGATTATACTGTGCCTATAAGCTGACATCTTTTGCACCTTGAACTAGAACTTAACAGCTGTATTGGCACAACCATCTGTGAATCACCCAAATGATATGTCTGAAGTGTTAGGTTTTTCTCAGTACTCTGTTAGTTTATATATCATTGATGAAGGTACTACACAAGAAGAAAATTCATCCGTACTTAAAGTTTCTTAGTGGAAAGATTTGATTAGGGAAAGGCACCCCTTAAACTTATTAACAGTTTATTGTACTTAAGTCAGTCAGTGCTATATATGAGCCCATAATGATTTTCATATCTTGAATAGCACCGGCATTTAGCATTTCATTCAGCATTTATGGATCACTTTGATATGTGAATAGTCAAATTTTAAGTTCCTAAGGAAACTAAGACTTAGAGAAATCAAGCCATTTGCAGAAAGAGGAAAATCTTCCACCGGAACAACCTGAGAGATATTTGCTTACATATTGTTGGCCAGGATTGAGTCATATAATCATCCCTGACAGCAAGGGATACCGATAAATTTGCTATCTGGTAAAAGGCAATAGGTTTGCTATGACTGGTTTAGATAAATCGTGATTTATGTTTTTGGGATTACACCAACAGTTTGATAGCAATAAAGAAGAGGAAATGACTTGGTTTAGCAGTCAAGAGTAACTGCCACAGTGTAGAGCTTACTGCTTTTTGTAGGTTGATCTCGCATTCCATTTAGTGAACTTTCTATGCTAAGAAATTGGAGGATTTCTACTTAAAGTTATATTATTTGCAAATAGTTATCTCCTTTTTAATCCTAGTATACAATACCTTATTTCTTTTTAATTGTTATGACCAGGATCACCAGTATTTTATTGAGCAGCTGTAATGGCAAGCACTCAGCCATTGTCCTTCGTAAGGAAAATGCTTCTTAAAGCTATTGACTGGATGGTACAATCTAAAGACACTAAATATACATCATGTTCCCTTTGCCAATCTTGTTGCCGGTCTCAACATCAACTCCCAGTTTGAGTGCCTTTTGTCATCAGATAATTTTAAGATACCTCCTTTCTATTGCTAGTTTTCAACTTCATCATGACTAGGTGCTGAAATGTATCTATTAAGCACATTGCACCTTCTAGAAGGGGCTAGAAAACAATGGCAGTAGCTTGATTACAAATCTGTCCCTTATTCTCAAACAACCATAAAGTCAAATAAAAACTACACAGGTTTCATGAATTCATTGCTAAGAAAATCAAATAACTGGGCCTCCCCGGTGGCGCAGCAGTTGAGCGCTGGGTTGCGAAGCTGCCCGCTGCCTCTGCAGCGCCAGTTCGATCCCCGGCTGCTCCCCGGCCACCGGGGGAGGGTCCCACATGGCGTGCAGACCTCTCCTGCCGCCGGCTGCTCCCCTCAGCAGTGTATTTCAGTCCTTCTGCCTGATCTGCTCCCCGCACTGGCTCTGGTGGAGGACTTAGAGGAAACACACAATCTCCAGGGGAAAAAAAGGATGCAAAATACTTAATGTAGGTTAGGGCTTGGTAGATCATCCTCCTCACTTCAGGGAAAGATGTGACAATGTGTGAGACCAGGAGTAGCAGCCTCATAGAAGCAGCATTTATGTGGGACAATCAGATATGAAGAAATTGGGGAGTGGGGCAGGAGATGTGAGACTACCAGAATAGAGAAGACAAACTAACCTTTCTTCCCATCCCCACTAATAAAAATTTTTTTAAAGATTTATTTAATTATTTATTTATTTATTTATACAAGCACTGGGTACAGTCAGAAGCGCGGGAGGGTGAGAGAATTCACCAGAGAGAGAGCTGGGAGCAGAGCAGGCAGAAGGACCAAAGTATACTGCTGAGGGGAGCAGTGGGGGGCAGTAGAGGTCTGCGCGCCATGTGGGACCCTCGCTGGTGGCTGGTGGCCAGGGATCGAACCAGTGCTGCAAAGGCTGTGGGCAGCTTCGCAGCCCAGCGCTCAACTGCTGCGCCACTGGGGAAGCCCTAAAATCATTTTTTGAAGATTTATTTATTTATGCATATAAGAACTGGGGTACAGGCCAGAGGTGCGGGGGGTGAGAGGATCCATCAGAGACAGAGTGGGGAACAGAACAGGCAGACTGACTGAAATACACTACTGAGGGGAGCAGTGGCCTTTTCTCTGTGACCTCTCAAAATTGTTGTTCTTATTGAAGGTTCGACAGGGGAAGACAAGGAGGGAAAGACAAGGACGACAGAGTAAGTTTGAAAGGGGGTTTTATTTATTTTTTTTTTAAATAAAAGTTTATTGTCTACTCAATAACAAAAACAAAGAGAAACCCCACCAACTGGGAGAACATTTTTGCACCCAACACTAATGATAAAGGACTGATCACAAAAATCTGCAAAGAGCTGATGAGACTTAACAACAACAAAGAAAATAATCCAGTCAAAAAATGGGCAGAAGAGCTAAAAAGAAACTTCTCTGAAGAGGAAATGCGAATGGCCAACAGGCATATGAAAAAATGTTCAACATCACTTGTCATCAGGGAAATGCAAATCAAAACTACCATGAGATACCATCTCACACCAGTGAGAATGGCACATATTAAAAAAACTAGCAACAACAAATGCTGGCGAGGGTGTGGAGAAAAAGGAACTCTTCTGCACTGTTGGTGGGAGTGCAAACTGGTCCAACCACTGTGGAGAGCTGTGTGGAGATTTCTGGGCCTACTAAACATAGAGCTTCCATAGGATCCAGCAATTCCACTCCTAGGTATTTACCCAAAGGACACAGAAACATCAATTCCAAAGAACACCTGCACCCCTATGTTTATTGCAGCACTGTTTACAATAGCTAAGCTTTGGAAACAGCCCAAATGCCCAAAAATAGATGACTGGATCAAGAAGATGTGGTACATATATACCATGAAGCTTGATTTTGCCCATTCTGGATTAAGTGGCTGCTTTGAAAAGGGGCAGATAAGGGAGAGGAGGGGAAAAGGGAAAGGGAGCGTGAGAATGTGGATACTATGAGTTAAAAAAGTATAAAAATTATATCTAAAATATACATTAGATATAAATGTTCCAGAACTCATTAAATAAGCTCAAAAATACTGGAAAGTGGCGATTTGAACTACGTTTATTTTTAAATAAGTAGGGGGAATATTGAGTGTTTTGAATGTTGTGTGCAAAACTGATCCATGTCACCTTCTCACCATCATGACTGAACACGGCAAGGCTGGCGCATTGGTTTCCAGCATCACAGGTAACACTACAGGTACATTTTTTAAACGAATAATGTAAACTTTAGTTTTATTGCGTTCCCGGGCGGGCGAACTTCACGGACCCAAGGTGGGGGTCGGTGAAGCCGCGCCTATTGTCAGGGGAGGGCAGGTTTTTATAGGTTGGGAAGAGGGAAACTGGACTTGCAGGTAAGGAGGAACAGGGTGTCAGCAGGTCCTCATTCTCGCCCTTAGGTGGGCTTCCTCCCAGATGCCTTTTCCCTCTAGTAACTCTGGTTCCCGCCAGACCTTTCACTTACATGCCAAATAGGTTCCACTAGACAATCCAAAAAAGTTTTTTTTAAATACACCAATAAGGGAATTCAGTAACCTGGAATAACATAAGAACATGATTTCTTTTTCAGTTTTTTTCTCCCCAGTCCTTCTGAATGCATAAAGGCAGTATTTTGGAGTGAGTGCGTAATACTTCTCAGTATCTGACAAACTCCCTCTTTCATAGGGAAAGAAAGCTTTGGACTTGGAACCTTTCACAGCCAGTAAGACCTAGCTGGAATTTAATAACATTGTATTTATTTCTATATTGCCTTCTGTTTAGTGGCAAATGACATTGCTTTTCTATTTTTAATGGATTCCTTTTTAAAAATATTTGCCAAAGGGCCTCCCAGGTGGCGCAGCGGTTGAGCGCTGGGTTGCGAAGCTGCCCGCGGCCTCTGTAGCACCGGTTCGATCCCCGGCTGCTCCCCGGCCACCAGAGGAGGGTCCCGCATGGCGCGCAGACCTCTCCTGCCGCCCGCTGCTCCCCTCAGCAGTGTACTTCGGTCCTTCTGCCTGCTCTGCTCCCCGCTCTGGCTCTGGTGAATTCTCTCACCCTCCCGTGCTTCTGACTGTACCCAGTGCTTGTATAAACAAACAAGCAAACAAACAAATAAATAAATAAAAACATGCCTCTATTAAAAAAAAATATTTGCCAAAGTTATATCTTTGACTTAAATATAATTTTCTGTAATAAAAAAAGATAAACCTAGTCTAATCAGAAAATCAGAACTTGCCCTGAAGAGCACTGTGCCCAGATCTTTGTTGGTTGAGCTAGACCTTTCCAGCTGCCCAGAATATGTCCAGCTTAAGTTTGGTCCTCACTTATTGGCCTCACTGGGACCTTGGGATCTTAGAGTCCTCATATATTTGCCAAATTAATGTCGATTTCTAAAAGTGAAATCAGCTTCATGGAACTTGTAATCGTAGATGGCAACGGGAAGAAATAGACCTGTTCCTGCTTTGAGCTGCTTGGGACTTTCTTTTAAAAAAAAAAAGTTCAAATTTTTTTCAATCCCAAAGTCTTATCTTCTTCCAGTATCAACTCTAAAAGAATCCAAAGTCTCTTCTAAATCAGGTATGGGTGGACTTTGAGGAATTCCTCTCCAGGAACCTGTTACAGGAACCTGTGAAACCGAACGCAAACAAGTTATATGCTTCAAAGACAACGATAAGACTGACAAAGAGTAGGCATGCTTGTTGCAGAAGGGGAAAACAGGAAAAAAGAAAAGAATGATAGGAGCTAAGTCTAAAACTGAAGGAGAAAAATTCCATTTGATTTTAAAGCCTGAGAATAATCCTCTTAGGCTTCTTTCTGGCCTCACTGGGATGGCAATGTCACTCCCGCAGCTGAAGGCTGACTGGTAAATGTGGAGAGAGTGCTGACTCAACTCATTCCTCAACCATTAGTAAAAAATCGAATCCCGCAAGAATCATCAGAGAGTGCTAAGTCTACAGGGAGATTTTGACAAGAAACACTATATATATTTGCATGGCTTTTTCTTTAAAGATTTATTTTTATTTATACAAGAGCTGGGGTACAGGCCAGAGGTGCGGGAGGGTGAGAGGATTCACCAGAGACATAGCGGGGAGCAGAACAGGCAGACGACCAAAAACACTGCTGAGGGGAGCAGAGGGCACTTAATGGTCTCCTAACATACTCCATTGGGAAGCAAGCAGTGTTATTTAATTGCATATCCTTCCAGAAACTTGTCCTATGTCAATATAAGTACATATGTGAAGTTATTTTTTTCCCCTTTCCACAAATAGAAACATATAAACATTGTTTGATACCTTTTTTTAGTTTTTTGCATAACAATATGTTTTGGAGATTTCTCTTGAGCAGTATATGTAGGTAGGGTTTTCTCTTTCTTATTTTACGACTGGACACTATTTTGTTGTATGTTTAATAATGGTAACACAACAATAATGATTAATACTGTCACAGCTAACCGCTATTCAAAATCTAATTTTTTTCAAAGATTAGAGATGAGGGGCATAAGAGGATTCACCAGAGACAGAGTGGGGAACAGAACAGGCAGACTGACTGAAACACACTGCTGAGAGGAGCAGCGGACGAGACAGGAGAGGTCTGCTGCGCCATGTGGGTAGCTCCCTGGCCTGCCGGGGTTCGAGCTTATGGTGCAGAGGCTGCAGATTGCTTCATTGTGCGGTGCTTACCCCTTGCACCACCAGGGAGACCGCCAAAATGCTAATATTAGCTTAGTTCATCCTTTCAACAATACGATGACATTGGTATGATTATATTTTTTTAAGGATTTATATTTATGCATAGAAGAACTGGGGTGTAAGCCAAAGGTGCAGGAGGTAAGAGGATTCACCAGAGATAGGGTGGGGAGCAGAGCAGGCAGATTTGCTGAAATACATTGCTGAGGGGAGCAGCGGGTGAGGCAGGAGAGGTCTGCTGCGCCATATGTGGGTTAACTTCCTGGCCAGGGATGGAACTCAGGCTGTAGGGTGATAATGCTTAGACTTAATCTCTAGGCCACAAGGGAGGCCCCTTAAGAGCCATTCTTATCTCCCTTTCTGTGAAATGTGGTATAACTCTTGTGCATTTTTGTACAGAGATGCTGCTTTTAAAACTATTTTCATTGTGAACTATAACATGAATGAAGGGAAAAAAATACAACTTTTGGGGTAACTTTGAATAAGTAACTATAGAGCAAAGATTAACACCTGATTGAAAAATACAAGACTTGCTAGTCCTTAAGAAACCCCCTCATTGGGCCTTCCTGGTGGTACAGGAGTTAAAGACACAGCGCTATCAGGCCTTCCTGGTGGCGCAAGGGGTTGAGATGCAACTTACGAAGCTATCAGCAGCCACTGCAGCATGAGTTCAAGCCCTTACCAGGGAGCTACCCTCATGGTGCAGCAGACCTCTCCTGTCTTGCCTGCTACTCCCCTCAGCAGTGTATTTCACAATCTGCCTGTTCTGTTCCCCACTCTGTATCTGGTGACTCCTCTCACCCCCCATACTTCTGGCCTGTACCCCAGTTCTTGTATGCATAAATAAATAAATCTTTAAAAAAAAAAAAAAACAGCACTATCAAGCTATCACCAGCCACTGCAAGATGAATTCCATCCCTGGCAAAGGAGCTTACCGAATGGTGCTTGATCTCTCTTGTCTCACCAACTGCTCCCCTCAGCAGATCTGCCTGCTCTGCTCCCCACTTTGTCTCTAGTGAATCCTCTCACCCCCCCACACCTCTGGCCTATACCCCAATTCTTGTATGCATAAATAAATAAATCTTAAAAAAAAGAAACCCCCTCATTCCAAAGCACACAAAATTACAAAATGCCATGTTCGTCCTATTGGTTTTCTTTCTTTTCTTTTTTTTTAATAATAAATTTTATTTTTATATTCCCCCATACAATTGCAAACCCCCCATTCTGACCCCAATCCCTCCCCTCCCGCCCCCCACCCCCAAAAAGTTTCTCTGGTTCATAGTTTTTTGTTGATTTTGATTTTCACTTTCTTATAGTTATTCATTTTCCTGGTCCCTTATTTAAGTTTTCTAGATTCCTGCTATGAGTGAGACCATCCGGTATTTTTCTTTTTCTTTTTGGCTTATTTCACTGAGCATGATCCCTTCCAGCGCCATCCATGTTGCTGCAAATTGCATGTGTTTATCTTTTTTGAATGCTGAGTAATATTCCATGGTGTGTATGGACCACATCTTCTTGATCCAGTCATCTATTTTTGGGCATTTGGGCTGTTTCCAAAGCTTAGCTATTGTAAATAGTGTTGCTATAAACATAGGGGTGCAGGTGCTCTTTGGAATGGATGTTTCTGTGTCCTTTGGGTAAATACCT